>NW_005842172.1:930700-956843 GCF_000455745.1 Alligator sinensis
TTTCAAGGAGATAGGTGCAGGGGTTTCTGGGAAACTGCACCTCAAGCTGCTGACAAGAAAAACTCATGTCACGTGTATGTGCTAAGGCACAGCAGGGTGAAAACTACAGGCATGGTAGGCCCTGCTGAGGCCATAGAGCCTACCAGCTTTTGAGGAGATAGGTGCAGGGGTTTCTGGGAAATTGCACCTCAGGCTGCTGACAAGCAAAACTCTTGACATGGGTGACACTGTGTGTGTGCTAAGGCGCGTCCTCACTGGCACTCAGGCCTCTACACGACACAGTAGTGTGCCCCAATGAGGTCTCTTCCTCCCCTACAGTCTCAGGCTGGTCCACCACTTTAAATGACAACAGGCAGCACAGCAAGCAGCACAGTAGCACCAGCAGCATCTCAGGCAGCCATACTGTCACAGAGCCTTTCTTTCCTCTCCTGAAAGAGCTTCTTCTCTAGCATGTGTGTTAAGGCGCGTCCTCACTGTGTGACTATGTGTGTGTGTTAAGATGCACCTCACTGGTGCTGGGTCCTCTACATAAGACGGTAGTGTGCCCCAATGAGGCCTCCTCCCCTACAGCTTCAAACCGGACCACCACTTTAAATGACAACAGGTATAACTTAGTAAGCAGCACAGTAGCACCAGCAGCATCTCTGGCAGCCAAATTGTCACAGAGCCTTTCTTTCCTCTCCTGCAGGAGTTTCTTCTCCAGCAGCTGCCAGAGAACTCCTTTGAAAAACTGCAAAAGAACATGTTAAGATCTTTTATTTTTAATGACTTTTTGTTAAAATATGATAAGGAAGCACATCACCTTTTGGTGAACAAAATTCTGTCTTCCGTTAGTTTTGATGGGTGTAAGGTGGGATGAATTTTGGCCAATGCTGTTCTGTTAATGTATATTTCAAAAGGACAGGACAGGACAGGACATGGCTTTAGTTTATTGCATTCAGTGCCATTGAGCTTTTTGACTAGCTGTTACTTTGCTTTAATCTCATGCAGGCAAGAAAGCCAGTCAGTGAAAATGGAAATGGAAATGGAGATGATCAGGGGTAAGGGACAGGATGGGGTTGATGGGGAAGGGGGATGTAGCAGTGCCGGTAAAAGTGGAAAGGTGTCAGATGTCCGGCAGGTTGTAGTATGTCATAAATCCAATGTCTACATTGAATCCATGAGTTTCTGTACCTAGGAAACTGATGAAGTGAAGTTCATAGGCCCAGATGTGAAAAGTGGTTTGTAAATTCAGACAAGCACCAAACCTTGCTAACCTAAACTCATCACCAGAAGCCAGCTTCCTACAGCTCAAAACACAAAACCTGCCAACTATCTCCACCACCCCCCCAAACTGCACACCAGAATCTATCAAAGACAACAAAACCCAACTACCTGTGGGGGCACATCCCTCACCAAAAAACACTGTCTCCAGTCTCTCAGGCCTGATCCTGAAAGGAAATTTACAAACCATTTTTCACAGCCAGGCCCATGAACTTCACTTCATCAGTCTCTTAGGTAGTAGGTACAGAAACTCATGGACTCAATATAGACATTAGAATTCTGACACACTGCAACCTGCCAGACATCTGACTCCCCAGGTACCTCTCCACTTTTATCTGCATTGCTACATCCCCCTTCCCCATCAACCCCATCCTGTCCCTTACCCCCTGACATCTCCATTTCCATTTCCATTTTCACTGACTGGCTTTCTTGCCTGCATGAGATTAAAGCAAAGTAACAGCTAGTCAAAAAGCTCAATGGCACTGAATGCAATAAACTAAAGCCATGTCCTGTCCTGTCCTGTCCTTTTGAAATATACATTAACAGAACAGCATTGGCCAAAATTCATCCCACCTTACACCCATCAAAACTAACGGAAGACAGAATTTTGTTCACCAAAAGGTGATGTGCTTCCTTATCATATTTTAACAAAAAGTCATTAAAAATAAAAGATCTTAACATGTTCTTTTGCAGTTTTTCAAAGGATTTTAATGTCCATTAAAATGTGCTATGATGACATTCCTGTTATACCTCTATATTGTTATGGCCATCTTGATCTACAGAACAGATACAGAGCAAGCAGCAGAAACATAGCTTTCCTGGCACTTCTCTGCCTCCAAACACCAATGGGGACCTGCAGGCTTATCTTGGATGAGAGAGTAGTTCATGCCCTTAGCTTATCTTTGGCTAAGATTGCCAGTTCTTGCTGTTACCATGGTTTTAGGAAAAGTTGTTGGCTCCATTTAATGCTTTAGATTTTAATACCACATCACCATGGTATATGAATGCCTGTTCATTAGGGGATGGTCTTAACCTACTAAGTTATTTCATACAAGCCATCTCTACAGCTGTCATCTGCTATCATCTTGCTGTTGCTACTAGCATAAACTGGATAACATTGTTGAAAATTCCCAGATGTAACCCCTGATGCATATATTCCCCAGGAAAAAAAATTATTTGCTTTATGTCATCTCATTAAAATCTTTTCTAAATTAAAGGGACATAAATAAAGATCATAAGTGGCATATAATAAGATACGTCTCTGAACGAGAGACAGATGTCTGAGATGTACATGAGGGACACAGTTTAAAGAGGATGATTAATGAAATATGATAATCATAAAGTAATTGTGGAGATTGACAGACAGGAAAACAGAGAAATATAGGTACCTGGTTACATTTAGTTCCATTATTCAGATAACTGGCATTCTATCAGAAGGTAGGGGATTTCTCTACAGGAGTGGTCCCTGGTTATTAATACTATGAGGCTCCATAAAGCTGCTGTATGTTTGAAGGGTTAAATTGCCCTTTAGTTTCAGAATAAGACTGAAGTTTTGGTTTTTACTTTTTTTTAAAGGTAGGTTAATTACAAAATAAACATGTTCCAATTTTTAATTAAAAATATTTTGTTTACAAAATACTGGAGCAAAAAGTTTAAACTTTTTCTGCAGTTGTTTTTCTTTTTTTATTTGTGGCTGAAGGTATTGATCCAATTTGACTTGAATTCATTGAATAGTTTTGGTTTCCCTGAAACTGCATACTATTTTTATGGATTTACTATTAACCAATTTTCCCAGATGTAGTCAAAGTGGCACCTCCAAAGTGGCACTTCTCCAGACTGAAAGAGCTAGAAAATGCTACTTTATGGTAGTGATTCAGTAATGTAAAAAGGCAGACATGAGATTTGGATGCCCAAAAATGTTCCATGTAGAGGTAACAATCTTCTGTGGTTTTCAGTACAGTTGAGCATGGTAAAAGGACCAAGCAGAGAAACAAGGAATCAATGAGAAGTAAGTATGCTAAAATTGGAGAATTACTTTGTGATGCCCTGTGTTTCTTCATGCAACATTAATTGCAAGGATACCTGTTCTAAAAGCAGGCACAGGATTCTATGACTAGTGTCCCCTTGCACATAACAAACCTATTAACCTTGGAAAACCTAGCTTATGTCAGAATCCGTCTCTTAACAGCACTCTTGAATGTAACCAATATAATTTCAAATAAATTACTTATAAAATTAAATCTACCAGATAAAATCAATTAAAAGATGTTTCATTAAATGAGTGTATACATTTCTGAGCAAGTGTTATCGATTATATTTTTGTTTTATTAAGGTTACACTGAGCTCTCTTCAGTTATACTGCTCCATGCTGAGTTACCTTATGGCTAAGAAGAGTGACGTAGGTTTAGAATGTGTAAGTGCTCTCAATGATTTTCAAAAGGCACTTGTTTTTATTCACCATATGCTATTATTGGTTTGCATCCAATAACCAGCATAATCCCTATAAATGGGGGGACGGGTAAGCAACCTTTTCTGGCTGCAGAGTAGGATGATCCATCCCGAGTCAGATATGTGTGGATGACTAGGTGTGATCGCCTGGCCTAAAACAGCCATTCACGTGCTGCCTTGGCCCGGGCGGTCGGTAATGGATGTACCGAGGTTTCTTGTAAACCCTGAGGTAGATACTTATCACCTAGATGGCCACCCTCAGACTCGCCTGCCATGACTTTGAATGTAATTTCAGTGGGGGATGTCGCTCTCCCCCGACGTCATCTGTGACGTTCCGCTTCCAGTGCCTCGTAGTCCTTTCTGCTCTGGCTGGCCGCTGCCTGTGCTGTGGGCTGCTGCCAAGCCTGCTATTGCCTGGCTGGACATTCTCTTTTGCTGCCCACACCAGTCTCCACTGGTGCGGAGAGCCTCCACTGGCTCCCCTCGTCCTCCCGGGCACGCTGGTCATCGCTGGTGTACAAAGCCTCTGCTGGCTCTCTCTCCTCCTGGATATGCCTGCTGTCACTGACACAGAGAGTCTCCACTGACTCTCTCTCCTCCTGCTCTCCCCAGCCTCCAGAGGTGGTCCTTTTTGTTCCTGCAGGCTGGTGATTGCCGATGACATCACCGGCCAGCCTCAGCTGTATAAAGGCATGGCTTACAACCCGCGTGGGTTCCCTTCTTTGCTCTGGCTGCGCCGCGGGCCCTGCTGCAAGTAAGTGTTCTTCTTGTATGTTTTTTTCTTTTGTACATGGTCCCTGCCCTAGGAGCCCCCAGGGTGTGGTTCAGGACTCTTTCCTCCGATTGCCCTGGGACACTGGGCACTAGGACTCAGCTGCCATCTCTGCTTGACTCTGCAACAGTATGGGGAGAGCACATGCAGCTGAAGGTCTCTGCCACCAAAGGATGCCAAAGCCCCATATCTATGGACAGATTCAATAGGTCTGTGGATCAGATCTGACCCACAAGCCGTGGGTTGTCAATCCCTGTTATAAACTTTTATGGGATTAATGGAGAATTGAGGCTGCAATGCCAATTTTTACAATTAACTTGTTATTTTATTTCTACTTCTGCTTTATAATTAGAAATAGCTGTACACAAAGCATTGATGATAATACTGTTGTATTAGAGGGTATCTGAAGGAACAAAGAAAAGCTACATTGTTTAAAAATCCACTTGACTAAAATGAAACTAGCGCCCTCACACAGCAGTGCCTTCCTCCTCTTGAACTAGTGATAAACAGCACCACCTACTACAAAAACACTTTGCTTCAATCTCATGCACTGACTTTTCTTTCTCATTGAAGTCTAACTAATACAGCTATTAGAGGAGGAGAAACTCTGTAGTATTTATTTTCATCGTGCTTTTAAGGAAAAGAAAAAAAAATCTTGTCAAACAAATGCTGATATTGTGTTTTGCTGAGATCACAAGTTTGGTTGATAAAGATACCTGTGATATAATACACTCTGAAAGGTGCTTGTTTTAGTATTAGTATATGGCACGCCTATTAAACAAATTAATGCTATTCAAACTGAATGCAGCACATTACAAACTGACAGACAGATTTTTTTTAAAGTAAATGAAGAATCATTATAAATTGGGGGTGTTTCTAGTCATGTCCAAAAGTAATATGTGGTTTGTCCAATGCTATTCAGTATCTCTCAGTTAACTGTAAGAAAATTTATAATCATCATAAATGGCACATAAATGGTTTCAGTGTAAATAATGACATAGCCCTTTCTAGTTTTTCAAAGCTTTAAGCAACAAGAAATCATGTCCTTGAAAAGGATAAAAGACTTCATTCACAAAGCCTTCAATCATTAAATCTATCATGAAATACAATATGTCCACAATTTCTCCTATGCTATTGTTCTTCCAGATGCACGTGACTTAGTTTCTGCAATATGTTTCAAAGGAATGACAGCCAAATGAAGTATTTTGTTGATTCCCTTCAGTACTCTGACCTGACTTGGCAAACCAGTGTGCATGGTGGATTCAGCACAGTTACATCAAAGCAGTGAGATTTTCAAGTTAACATCATCTTTTAGGATTTAAATGGTAACATTTTAAAATACTTTGAAAATAATTGTGAAAATTTTGAGAGAGAGATTATTCTGGGATACCTAACAGCAAACTAAAGACAGAGTGATGACATGCAACAGCAATCTGAAGTCTACCTTGCTCAAAGTTGGCCTATATTCCACTAAAACAACCCATACATATCACTTCATCGTCTACAGTGAAGCGGTCCTTAAGCACTGGCTGCTTTTGAACTGAACTCTGAGTTCTTGATCCTTTTTCTGCATCAGTATTGGATCCAAAGTCCATGTGTCCATAAATGTTCCAAAAAAGCTGTGCTATACAGCCAAGCCCTCAGATACCACCGCATCTGTACTGAAGAGAACACCCGGGATTGCCACCTCACCAATCTTAAAAAGGCTTTCACGCAGCAAGGACACTCCTCCAGAGAGGTAGATCGCACGTTTGAAAGAGCCACCTGGATACCACGTGAAGAACTGCTGCAGTACAGAAGAAAAACACCCACAAATCACACACCGCTGGTTATGACCTATCACCCCTCCCTTGAACCTGTACGGAAAATCCTCAAAAAATTGCAACCCATATTAGAAAAAGACCCTATTCTTAAAAAGATCTTCCCAGAGCCACCCATCCTAGCCTTCAGACAAGCACCGAACCTCGCCAACCTCATCACCAGAAGCAAACTTCCTCAAGCCCAGAACACACCAAAAGGATCCAGACCATGCCAGGACAAGAAATGCAAAACCTGCCAACATATCTCCACCACCCCCACAATTACTACACCCCACAACAGAGCCATTAGCATCCCAGGATCTTACAGCTGCACCTCCAGGAATGTAATATACCTCATCCAATGCACCAAATGCCCTGATGGAAGATATGTAGGAGAGACCAGACAACAACTGTGCACCAGAATGAACGCACACTGGAAATCCATCAAAGACAGAAACATTCAATTACCGGTGGGGGCACATTTCTCACAGGAGGGCCACACTCTCTCCAGTCTCTCAGTCCTGATCCTCAAGGGAAACTTACACAACACTTCCCAGAGACGAGCCTATGAGCTCCATTTCATCAACCTGCTGGATACTAGAGATCAGGGACTAAACATAGACATTGGATTTTTGATACATTAGCAACTGACTCCCCAGCCCAGCCCAGCCCCTTCTTCTTTACTTTTCATTCCATCCAGGAAGAGCACACACCAACTGCTGCAGCTTCCTGAGCCTGACGAAGGGTTTTTGAACCCGAAAGCTTGCTTACTAACTATTCTCCAACCATTTGGGTTGGTCTAATAAAAGATATCAAATTCACCCAAGGAACCTTGTCTGCCATAAATGTTCCAAGCTTTCCATTCTCTAAAAATTTGACACACTTTCGCTAACTCCAGGGCACTAAGTGAATCCACAAAGTGAATCACTTTCTCTATTTACAAAACACCTTTCACAGACAAACCTATGAATTTCATTTCATCAACCTCCTGGATACAAAAAATAATGGACTAAGTATAGACATTGGATTTATGACACATTATAACCTGCCTAACATCTGACACTCCAGGTACCTCTCCACTATTTACCAGCTACATTCATTTCCTTCCCCCACCCCAACCTCTCTCTCACCCACTGACTCCTCAGTTTACATCTTCACTGACAGGCTTTCTTGCATGCATACCAGCCTCTGGCTTCTTGACTATTCATTCCATCCAAGAAGAGCACAGACCAACTGCAAATGCTTCCTCAACCTGACAAAGGGTATCTATACCTGAAAGCTTGCAAAGACGAATTTTTCCAACTATTTGAGTTGGTCTAATAAAAGATATCAGATTTACCCAAATAATCTTGTCTCACTTTCTCTATGCATTTTTTACATTTCTCTAAGAAACTTAAGTAATTTGCTTCAACAAGACCTTTTACTTTTTTAAATCAAGAAGGGTGTTTTGATGGGTTGTATGTTCTGGAAAATTTCAAAATGTCTAAAACTTCAGTCACATTTAATAATTATATGAACAGCCTTAAATGCATCAGTGGGCTTTAGGATTGACGCACGCTGATTTTTTACAAAGAAATCTAATAAGAAGAGTTGCTGGGACAGCAGCATGTAAGGAAAAAATAAAAAATAAATAAGGAACAATAAATACATAAGTAAATAAGGAACAAATAAATAAATAAAGCCACAGTCAGTGCATCTACATTTATGTGAGCCAAGATTTACTGTGCAGTAAACGATATTGGCTAGGTGTCTACACATGCAGAAAATTTTCTGCCAGGTCCCCTTAGCCCTGCAATGTGCCCCTGTGGCCACTGGAGGGAGCTCTAGGCTTTGGCCCCAGCTGCCAGCACCTGGCAGACATCTTTGAAGCCAGCCCCAGCTGCTAGCACCTGGCAGCCATCTTTAAAATCCAGCTCCACTCTGTGCTCTCTGGGCATCCAGTTCCTGTGCTCAGAGGTGCAGTGCGGCATGTGCACTGGCAGCACACAGCAGTTGTGTTAGTGTCCACTGTGCACTCTGGCTGCCCTAGCCCCCAGTCCTGGCAGTGATGAACAGGGTCCCAGATCCTTCTGGCCTGCTGCACTAACTGTCATCTGGCCCATGGCCGGCTTGCCCCACCTGGCTACCCACGTGAAGTTACCACCTGCCTGCCCCCAGCGTGCCCTCCCAGGGCCCCCACCACTGCCATGTCGCTACTGCTGCCAGGAATACAGATAAGGAGCTCCCTGAGGCCACCACTGGGACCACCATTGCCCTCCTGGACCTCCAGCCCCACCACCTCTGGTCCCACTGCACCAGCCAGCACTGGAGGCAGTACCTTGTGCAGCAGGCCTGGGATGACAAGCAGTAGCTAGACACCTTTTGGCTGACTTAGGCCACCTTTGGGGACCTGCTCCACCAGCTCTGGCCCCACCTGGAGCACAAGGACACCAACATGCAGCCACCCCTCCCCGCCAGTACCCACCTGGCCCTGGTACTGCTCACACTGGCCACGCCTGCCAGCCTCCAGTATGTGGGCCACCTGTTTGACATGGGTGAGGTCACTGCTGGGAAAGCTGTCCTGGAGGTGTGCAGCTCCCTCCAGGACATGTTGGTAGACACCATCCTCTGTGTCCACTACCCCCAGGCGATGGTGGCAGGGTTCCATACACTAGGATTCTCCCAGTATATTGGGGCCCTGGATGGGACCTACATACTGTTCACCTGCCTTCCCCATGGAGACTGCTCCTATTATAGCTGCAGGGGGTTCCACTCCATGGTCCTTCAGGCCAATGTAGACCACTGGTGCATGTTCATGCACATGAGCACCAGCTGGGCAGGTAGCGTGCAAGATGCCCATATCTTTTGAAACTCTGGCCTGGCCACGCTGGTGAAGAGCAGGTGTTTCGCACCAGGAGTTGCAGACCTGCAGCTGGGTGGTGTCTTCATTGCACCCCTGGTCATCCAGGACCCTACATATCTGCTCCTGCCCCAGCTGATGAGGCCCTACACAGACTCCTGCACTAGCTAATGAGGCCCAACACAGGCCACCTGGATCCCCATCAGGCCCACTTTAATTGTTGCCTGGGCAGGACCCACACCTGGTGGAGTGCACCTTCAGCTGCCTCAAGGGCTGCTGGTGCTTCCTCACTGCCCACTTCAAAGTCACTGAGGAGAACTCCCCCTCCTCCCCCCTGTGGTCCTCATCGCAGCCTGTGTGCTGCACAATATCTGCAAGAAGCATGGGCAAAGAAAGCATGGTGTGCGGAGGTGGCCTGGCAGTGGCAGCACCAGCTGCAGCAGCAGTGGTGGGTCCCCCCAGCTGAGGCCCCATGAGAGCCACATACCCACCAGCAGGAGCCAGGTGTGGGAGGCTCTGGTGGACCACCTTCTGGAGCACTCCTCCCCTCTACCTTGCCTGCCCCCATGTTCACAGACCCTCTACTCCCTGTCCACCCCCAGCACCAGTCTCATGCCAAGCACAGATCCAAAGAACACATCTTTATTTCCCTCACAGTTCACCCTCATCCTTCCCCCTCCCCCACTCAACACACAGAGACCCCTTCCCCTCTCCACCACCCTCCCTACCTACCAACAAGAAAAAACCCTCTTCCCAGTTGGAAAACTATGTACAGGATCTGTGGTTCTGTCTTCTGGAGTGGGAGGCTATGGGGTGGGACTGCCTAAGGGCTAGAGCCCAGCAGCAGGCAGCCAGCATCCCAGCCTTGGACCATTCTGCTGTGGATCTGTATGCCACAGCAACTGCAGTGGGCAGGGGCTTAGCCAGGGTTGATGGTAGCTGGTCTTCCTCCAGGGAGGGTGGCTCCCCCTCTGGCTGGCAGAGTCCAGACCCACCAGAGCTGATGTCAAGTCCTGGTGCTGCTTCAAGCAGCTCCGGCTTCATCTCTGTGTCTGCTTCTAGCTGGGTCGAGTGGCAGGCCTAGGCCCTGGTGAGTGGTGGCAGACCTGGGTTGGGGGCCAGGCCAGGGGCTCCTGTGGGTAGAAGGTGATGGAGGACCTCCTCCCAGGCTCTGGTGGAGGCCTGTGGGGCTAGTCCTGGGGGCTGGGCAGTGGTGGGCATGCACAAGACCTGTGGGCCCAAGATAGTGTCCAGGGTCCAGTGGTCATCATCTGTGGTCTATATGGCCTGGCCAAGGACGTTATTCTCAGCCTGCAGAATCTGGAAGCACTCCTGTTCCAGGGCCAGGGATCAGCCCAGAATGCTCCCTCCCAGGCAATGTCCTCCTGCTGCCACATCTCCTTCTGGGCTGGGTCCTCCTGCCACCAGGCCAAGGCATCATCTGCCCTCTCCTCTGCCACCGCTGCTACCATCATCACTGCCACCAGCCACTGAAGGAGGAGAGCCCAGTTCTGCATGTACCTGAGACATAGCTGGTGAATCTGGAGAGCTCCAGTAGTGGATGGCGGAATCCCTGAGCCTAGATCCTTGCTTGGCCCTGCAACCTCTCCCCCACATCCAGATGCAGGCCCAGAAGAGGCAAGAGCCAGAAGCCTTTTGTGAGAATTTGCAACATTTCAGAAAAGGTCTCTGCACCAGAGGCTGTGCATTGCCTGGCCTCAGATCAGGGCTCAGCCACACACAGGTGCCCAGGGACCATGGTAAGTTGGGCAGGTAGGCCTGGTCCCAGGCAGCTGCTGGCTGAGCCCACATCCCTGTGCACTCCTCTGGGGCTGGTGGCCTGCTGGGTGCTGGCCACAAACAGCCTGTTTCCCTCACCCCCTTCCCATGGTGGGACAGGCCAGGCTGCTGGCAACACCTACTGCCATGGCTCTAGACCCCACTCCCCTATTCTCTCCCTGAAGGCCAACCAGTCTGCTGCACTGCTGTCCAGCCCATGGACCCTGGGCTTGAGGCACGTGGGGCTCCCAGGCAACTGGGGTGAGAAGCTGGCCACGCCCTCAGTTTCCCTGAAAGGGACATCTCTGGGGAGGCACCTCAGGGCCAACCCCCCCCCCACTGTGCCACCATTGTACCCCAAGCATGCCCCTGCTGCATGTGCCCCAGGTGGTGCATGATGATCTATTTGTGTAGGCTGAGGGGTGCCCAACTCACTACGCCCTGCTGATGATGATTCTTTTGGTGCCCCAGGCACAACTGCACTCCTGGTTTAGGACCTTCAGCTATGACAGTGCAGATGGGAAGCCCGGGCTGCCCTGCAACCTCCACCATCACCTGGAGGGCTACCTGAGGCTGCACTACATGTCCCTGTTCCCCACTACCGAGGAGGACATTTCCACTGGCATCGATGCCTTCCTTGGCATGTGAGAGGCCCTTGGCCACCCAGCTGTGTGAGCATGGGCTGCTCAATAAAGTTTTAAACTGTGTTCTGCCTCTCTGCATACCTGGATGGGGGGGTGGGGGGGGCCCAGGGCCAGGAAGTGTGGGCAGGCCAGGCAGGGGCAGGGAGCACCCTCCTCCCAGTGTGGAGCTTATCATGTGTCTGGGGCTGGTGAGACTGGTGGCTCAGCACAATCCTCCCCAGCAATGGTGTCCAGCTACAGCCAGTGTCTTCAGCTCATGGTGCACAGTGAGCAGGCACTCAGCCAGACCCCCTCCCTCTCCCACAGAGAGAAGCTGGCACTGCTGACGGCCAGCTGTGTCATGGCTGTCCATGACACATGGAAGGGTTTGGGGCTATGCAACTGCCAAGGCAGCCGCTGGCCGGGACACCAAAATGTGGGTGAGCTGCTGCATAAAGGGCATGGTTTTGCAGGCACAACTAGACCAACTATTGTGATTGGTCATTGCCACCCACTGTGTCCGCAAGAACTTGACCTTGATGCAGCACTGCCATGCCGACCGGGAGTGCCCGTGCTCCCACATCCCACCTGACAAGGCCTCATAAATATGGGTGTTCGAACGCACACCCCACTTGAACTGCCTCTGCACCTCCACATCACCCCACAGTGCCATGAGGTCACCAACCTCCTCCTGGCTCCAGTTGGAGCCCTGAGTGGAGGGCATGGGCATACACACATGGGCAGTGCCAGGCCTGGACAGGGAGGATGAGGCCATGGTGCTGGGTACCGTGTCAGCGCAGTAACCACTAAATAAATGCGCAGTAACCACTGTGTAGTAATATCTTGTGTAACATGCCCACTGTATCCAAAAGTCTAATAACTTAAAACAGAGTTTACAGCATTATTATTTACAGTACTGTTATCTGGTCAGGACCTGGAAATTATGACTTTTCTTTTAGTCCCAATCAATATATATATATATATCAAAGCCAGAATTTAAAATGTTTTATAGTGTGAAGATCTCTTTAAAAAAATAATTCAAAACTATTAAAACATTTTGTTTTGTTAGAAGTGAAATCTTTTGATGTATTTTGGCTGGACTTTTATATTACACTGAAATATTAAGCACAATGCACTTATGCATATAATATTGAATATATTTTAATACTGTATGAAAGCCCAAATAAAATTAATCAAAATGATAAAATAGAATTTAAATGTTTTGACTTTTTCCTGTCTGAACAAGTTATTGAAATCAATATGCTCCACCACCTCTCTTCTCTCTCCCATCTTATGAAACATGCAGTTTTGGTGAAACTGCAGCTTTTAACAGAAAATTGCTCTACTGAATGTGTTTTCAGTTGGCTCTATTATCAATTCCCATCCTCCTGGAGCATTAGCATAAGTTGCCAAAACCCATCTGCCTGTGGTTCTGGCCCTAATTACCACAGGCCTCATTCATATGATTTTGTAAACCCAGGTACTATGAAGTGCTATAGTCTGGGTGACTGTGGCACGTCTATGCACTCTCTAGGGAAGCTGTGTTCATCTGTGTTTGTTCAACATCTGACGTAACAGGGCCTTGGTCTTGACCTGAGCTTTTTGGCATTACAACAACAACAGTAGTACTAGTACCAATAGAGCATATCTACATGTGCACTTTAATGCACAGTAGTCTATTTTACTGTGCATTAAAGCATCATGTAAAAAAAAAAAAAACTGTGCAATTACACTAATGTACAGTAAAATAGGTTACTGCTCATTAAGAGTTACTTAAAAACTGTCAGCATTTGTTATTGCACATTACGGCAGCCTAATGCACATTTGTTTAATACCTCAGATTGGAGGTACTAAATTTAATGCGCATTAGAAAAAGCATCTTAATGCACATGCACCCACTACGTAGCATAATACCCTTCGGTGGGCCTTCGGCTATGCAGACTTGTAACAAGTCTGGTCATTGGCCCACCCACTTGTCTGGGGCTAACCACCTGCCTACCTCATCTGCCACATCTTAGATGGATCATTATGATGTTCCCAGGTGGGAAGCTGCCCATTTAATTGCCCTGATGCCAAGGACGTACACCCCTCTGAACCTCCCCTTATACCATGTCCCATGCCTCACATCTGGCATCCATGGCCTAACACCCAGCCTAAGCTTACTTCGCTTAACACCCGGCCTATAATCATGTACCCCACACTGGGGTCTCCCTCCAGTGCCCCCCACACTGGACCCACACTCCCATGCCCTTGCACTGGGACACTCACTCCAGTGCCTCACATCAGGACTCTCACTCCCATGCCCTCACACTGAGCTCTCAATCACCCCCACTTGGGGCTCCCAGCACCTCTGTTTCCATCAGGGTCTCTGCCCAGCGCTGGACCCTCTTGGTTGCCTCAAGCCCCCACACTAGGGCTTCAATCCCCGTGTCCCTGGAGCTTCACACCTAGCTTCTTCTTGGAGCTCAGAATCCCATCCCCCTGAAGCCTCACATCCAGCTGTCTTTCTGAACCTCAGGCCTCTCTGTGGACCTGGGCCCTGTCTCAGGTCCCTTCACATGACCTAGACCCCACCTCAGGCTTCACACACTAAACCTGAGCTCTTGCTTTATCTTCAGGGTGTGCTCCCCTAGCCTTCCCCTCCACAGGGTAACCCGCAAGGCATGTGGGCTGAGGCTTTCTGATACTTACCATTCACTGGGGTGGCACTGGTATGGCATTTCTTGGAAGCTGCCCTGCCATAAGCAGCCCTACCACACCATCCAGCCCCAGCAGGGTATAGTTTTAGGTCATGCCCCAGGTCCAGGAGCCTCCACCTTCCTCATAGCTCCTGCTCTGTACCTCCAAGATGTTATATGAGCCACAGCTCCAGCTGGGTGATGCTGTTCCATCAGCTGCTTACAGCAATCTGCTGGTTCTCCTGCTCAAGGTCTGTTCTTAACCCAACCAGCTAGGCCCTGTTCCCAATCAGGCAGTCTCCTGTCATGTGTCTGATTGGGAGTGCAGCCACCTGCAGGCTGCTCTGCTGCTTACTCATGCCTCTTTTTGTGACAAGCACAGCCTGTGCTTTGGTCACAGGACTGAACCCAGGAGATCAGATGTAGAAACATGAAATTTATATATAAAGCAATGTGTGGTAGCTCATGGCCAGTAACAAATTTATGAACCTGTTTTGACCACCCTCAGGTTGGGGGCAAGGAAATACAATGGGTATGCTAATAGTATTACTGTCTGAAGAACCGCTACTTACTGAAATTGGAACTGTCAGCATTCATAATTATGATGCCATGTGAACAAATATTCACATATTTTCTGCCGTATTACTTGTAGAAGTCTCTTGTGCTATATGAGAGTGTTTTACTTTGAATTTAGGATGGTTAACAGCTGTTTGCAAATACCATAAGTTGAAAATTAGTTATGAGTATGGAGAAGGATCATTTATCAGCCTCTGGCTTTCTCAGCCAGCTTTTATAGAAGTTACACAATAGGTACAATGACACTTGTGGTTGGATTAACTATAACAACCAGTCTCAATTTCAAACTGACATATTAAGGGTCAATAGCCTCTCTCTATAACATTTTCCAGATCAGCTTAGAAGACTTACCAGTAATGCTGAAAATGGCCATTAGGATAAAGAACCCAGTGAAAAGGTATAAAAAGTAATTGCACAGATGTTAAGAGGGAATGGATTTGGGCCATTAAATTTTTTCTGGTAAATTCTGAGGCTTAGTAGCTTTTGATAGATTCTGCCTTTTTCTTTGGTGAAAGAAATGCCTCTCTAAATACTCAGAATTCAAAATGTAAAAACAGGATTTTTCATCATATTTAAAGTTCTGATGGAGTAATCTTTGTGAGCCTAACCTTATGAATCTCACCAGCCAGACACACAAAAATGGCATATTTAGCCCCACTAGAGTTCAGAAGGCAGCTGCAAATTCCTTAAGGAGAGCAAAAATTCTAAATCTGAATAACAGACTTCTAGACGACGGCAGGCAGGCTGGCAGGTTTAATCATACATCTCTCACAAATGTGGTAGTAAGTATTTGTCATAAATTCACTAGTGTTGTGGAAAACAATTTGGATTTTTCTAATGGTTCAGACAAATAACTTCCTTTGCCTCCTTGATTTGCTTACCACAATTATTTGTCACCATCCCAAATTTTGCTCTGAGTCAAAATTGTGCTCTGAGTTCTAGAGTTAAAAATGTCAAAATAAAACTAAGGCAAAATGATCATGTTTGTGTGAGTGGCAAGGGTTTTTTCAGAGCGGTATCTTTTATTGGGCCAATTACATAGTTGGGAGAGAAGGCACAAACTGCTTGTCCTCAGGTTTATCTCCCAGCTATACACTTGGTCCAATAAAAGATACAATACAAACGAAGTCTCACCACTTGTGTATTTCTTGTACAATACTCTATCCCCAGTAGGGTCTACAGAAGCTGTGCTTCCCTGGTCTCATTCACTGGGCACTGCATCCAACAAGTGCTGTGAAGGTACCATGTTTTTAATTGTAGGGCAATTTTATGATTTTGAAAGGTATTTGGTTCCAAAATGGACTGTAAACAAAACCTAAACAAAATGAAACAAAAATAGAATATGCTGCAAAAGGGAATACTGGAAGGAAATCTCAATGGATTGATTACCATGTTCCTTACTAGCAAAACTGACTTTTTTCTAATTGAATCTTTTTTTTTTATACCAAGTAATATGACATTTTTAAAAATGAAATGTAAATTCAATTTAAAATAGAACACAAGATGTTCCAGTCAGAAGGATAAAACAGAATACTTCAACCATATTAAAATGCTTTTTTCCCCAGTGTTTCTTTCTAAATAGAAGGCATTTCTGCAAAACTTTCTCTTTTCAAACAGCTGGCATTTTTTGATGGAATAAAGTTCCATTGGAAAATTTCCAACTAGCTCCTCATCAGATACTTTCAACCTCCTCACCTCCATCTTTTTCTCTGTGAAGTATTGTGAATTCCCATGACATCTACTGACTCACTCACCAACCACCACTGTCAGTAAAACCCTCTGTGTAATTTGCAATTTTTTTAAGTGCTGCATTTCAGTGAGTGGATTGAGGAAGATGTGTAATAAATGTTATGTGTAGCTTAACCCTTGCTTGCTTTGTCATCCTTTTAAAGCAAATACTTGTTTCTTCTGGTTAAGTGAACTTGTTATGCAACGATTACTCTACATGGATTTGACTACACGTAACTGAGCGCACACTACTCGGGCTAAGAGGAAAAAAAGCACGCTACTCGGGCTTGTCTACATGAGAGGTTTACTGTGGAGTAGACTAATTAGCTTCATAGTAAATGTTGGGCATCTACAGGTTTGCTCCTATTGGTTGGAGTAAACTAATTAACTTGGCAGAAGGATACAAGTACTATCCTGCTGTAGAGTTTTTTACTCTATAGCAGTGTAGATGTGGACCCTGCCCAAGCTGGCTGGGGCATGAGGGTGCATTGGTGCAGGGGCTGCCTCCTCCCTAGCCCTACACTGGAGCACCCTCACATCCCAGCCAGCCTCTCCACAGAATGTGGAGCTGGGGAGGAGCAGCCCCAGGCTGGCAGGCTGACCCCCAGGGCCTCCTCCCAGCCAGGGCTGCTCCAACCAGACTCAACATACTGCAGTCCCAGGAGCACATTCAAACAGCATGCCTGAGAGCAATAAACTTTTAAGCAAATAGCTCTGGAGTTTATTGTTTTGCATTATTTTACCTCAGATTAATGATTGCTTTAGAACCTATTATTTATTTTGTGAAATAGAACATAAGCTATCCTTGAACACTTTCAGATAGGAAGTGATCTAGGAATAAAATGTAGTGGCATCCTTTCTTTATTTCAGTTGATCTTCAAGTGATACAAAGGCAGAAATGACTGCAGCATCAGAGAGGAATTATTGGGACTACAACCTTCATCCCCAAGCTATATAATTTTTAAACATTTTCTTATAAGAAATTTGAACATGTTTACCTTTCTACCTACTCAGTTTGACAAGAAAGTTGATTATTAATAGTTTTAGACATCAAGTAACACCCATATGTTATGCAAATGTACTGACAATGCTAAGTATCATGGGTCGTTTATTTAAGAGGCGAGGCTTTCTTTGGGTGCTATCTTTATTGGTTCAGCTGCATAGTTGTTAGACAAGGTTTTGAATGCAAGACATTAGGTCACCTATTTTAGCTGTGCAGTTGCTCCAGTAAAATATGAGACTCCAAAAATATTTGTGTCTCACAATTCCTGAACCATCATGACTACAACATCACTCTAACATTACCATAACATAGGTAGTTTACAGACAGCAGGAAAGTCATCTGTGGGGGCATCTACATGAAACACTTACTGCACAGTAATTAGCTATGCAGTTAACATCTCTGCATCTACATGTGCACCCCTATTAGGCTGGAGGAAACTAATTTACTCCATAGAAGGATAGTATTTGTAAATATAAATACTATCCTGCTGCAGAGTAAAAAACTGCAGCAGTACATGTGTAGACACTGGAGGGGCTGGCTGGGGCACAAGGGTGCATCAGTGAGGGAGCTGCCTGCTGGCCAGCCCCACACTAAAGCACCCTCATGCCCCAGCCATCACCTCTGCAACAGGTTGAGCGAGGGGGGGAGGGGGGCAGGCAACCCCAGGCTGGCAGGTTGACCCCTGGGGCACCCTGCCAGCTGGGGCTGCTCTGCACTGGCTCAACATGCTGTGGTCCCGGGTGCATGTGCAGACACACATCTGGCAACAATAAGCTCCAGATCTTATTGCTGTGCATTAAAAGGCACATGCATGTAGACATGCCCTGTATGAGCATTCCTCCTTCCAGGTAGCTCTAACTTGTGGCCAAGATAGGATCTCTCTTTCAGTCTCCTACAGCAGGTCAGGCTTGCTTCCAACTAGTTTTTGGAGCCAAGGAGCTTTAGTCTTTCAAGATTCTTTTGGCAGCTAGTGGCCAACTATGTGGCAAACTAGAATGCTCCAACTATAAGAAAAAATTCAAAGTCCTGTCTGTTTCATTATGAGTGACCTGTTATAACAACTCAAAAGACAAGGATTTCTTAGGGTGATATCTTTTATTGTACCACCTATGTAGTTGGGATAAAATCAGACAAGCTTTCAAATGCAAGATATTCTTCTTTTGTGCTATATGGGTGTAACAGAGCAGCAGCAATGCATGAAGCAGAGATGGCTCCAGGCTACCAACACTGGTGGTGCAGCCAGCTGGCAGTGGCAGTTATTTTTGCCCCTTCTCCCAAAGTCAGTGCCCAGAGTTGCTGCCACAGTCTTCCTCCCCCAGTTTGTTACATTACTGGTGCAACATACCAAGAATATAACTTTGCAGACTCTAAGCCTGATAGCATCCCTGTCATGTAGATACAGTCAGTAAGTATTTATTATTCCAATTTTACATATGTGTAGTCAAAAGTGATTTGAACTCAGAACAAGTCAGTGGCAGACATGGAAATATAACCCCAAAGTCCTCTGACATTCATAATCACTAGAAAACTCTGCCCTTACAGAAAGAGGATTGAAGTTCTCAAATAGAGTTTCATGGAGCAATAGAAAAATATTATTAGTTTATTTAATTTTATCACAAATTCATGAGAAAATGTCCTTATCCCTTTTGATATTTTAATAAAGAAGTTTTATTTCCTACAAATGGATCCTGTTTCACTCATTAGTATACAGAAACAAAGACTTCATCCTATCCTAAGACTCTACTACACTTTAATACTTTTTTCTTCTCTTCTTTCCTTTTAAATGGTGCAGATCTATTACACACAAAATGAGTTGGAATGATTTCTGCTTTGATGCTATATCCATTTTGCTTACATGATTCCAAGAACATTTGGAGTTCATCAAGGCTACATCAAAGGGTGTTATGTAGTGCATCAAACAGGTAGTGATGGAATAGCACCTTTAAGAGTAAAGCTATCAGTTTTCATCCACCTCTTCATGTTTGAAGGTATTTCAAAGGTAAAGTGATAAGACTTTTTCTATAAACAACAAAAAAAATGGAACTTCTACTCCAAGACAGAATAGAGTTAGACTTCCAATTAACTTTGTTATTTACTACTCCCCATAAATTAATGTATATAATAAAATATTTAATTCAATAAGAATTAATAGCAAAAATTAGTCCATTTTTTAAAGGATAATTTTAGCTTTTAAGAAGCTAAATGTTTAGTAATATATAATAATTCCTGGCATTACTTATATCTACATAAAGAGTGTTGGATTGTTCCCCAGTGATCCGCACATAGCATGGCCCAGCCCACGCTAGCGTGACTTCATGCTGCCATGATGGAGTGTGTATAGTAAACCTGCATCTGCCCCTGCATGCCATCTCCTGCTCCCTTGTGAAAGGGAAGCTCCTGTACTCTGAGCTCTTAAGCTTTGCAAACTTGAAAGTTATGGCCTTTGTACTTCTGAACCCCCTTCAGAGCCTATCTTACCCTGACCTCCTTCCCAAGGCTCAGCTTGAAATAGATTGTTTCATATTTAAATTAAGTCAGCCTTAGTGGCACAGGGTTATTGGCTATTAGCCTTCAACTAAAATTCCTCAATTCCTATTTCTTGTGATATTCATAGACATATCGTCACCACAATTGGTACCAGCAAGGGTCTGGGCACTGAATAGGCTTGAAGACAGACCTATCCTTAGAGATTCATGAAGACCACAGGTTATTCCTACATCGGCATCCACATTCTCAGTGTCATTTCAGGCCTTGATTGGCCTGTTGTCTTCTAGTTTAAATCAGTGAGCTGAGATTAGACTCAGACAAGGTTCCTCTGAGTCAGATTTGGGAAGTATTAGTGAAGTAGCACAAGATAAGCTTTTGCACATGATGACCAGTCTATTCAGTCAATATGCAATGGATAATCACCAGGGATCCTGGTTTTCCATTTCCCATGGAAAAACAGAGAAAACCACGGATTTCCTCTGTAGCAAAACCCCAAGTTTTTCTTTTTCAATACATATATCTATATATCTATATGCATTCCCTTCCCTTCCCCAACTAATTCTGACTTTTCTTTCTCTCTCTCTCTATTCCCTATAGAGGAGCATAAGTGAGCTCAGACTTAGGATAAGCTTTAACATTTTTTTTTTGGTAGCAAGTTTTTGGTTTTGGATATCCACTGTTTTATAATTATTAGGTTTGTTTTGATTTTTACTGTTGTATATTGTATTATCATCATTTTCGTATTGATTTTTATTGTTTCATATGGATATTGTATAGTTTAGGCCTGTGTTTATAAGTGAACCAAAGTCATGTCAAGTTTCCATTTTATACATCAAGCCTCCATATTGTGTCCTCTGCCTGGGCATCCCGTGTTGCAACTGTATGATTCATTGTACCCCTCCCATGTAAATTGGTTCCCGGATGAATGAGAATGATTGGGAATGATTGAAATACAATGGTAGCAGGCCTCTACTGAATGGCCTGTAACGACTGGGCCATCACCTCGTATTGATTCATCCAGGAACCACGGACCTCACCCAGGAACAGAGATAAGAACCCAGCATTTGAAAAACAAAAGACCCTGCAGAACCAGCAACTCTACCATTGTACCCCACCATTACAGACACCCGAAAATGCACATCCCTCCATGGAGCACACATGCTCAATACACCAGGGGCAGTCCCTTGCCTGGGCATACCTCCTGTCACTAGGGTCACATAAGGTCTGCCCCTATAAAAAGGGGCAGTGAAGACAGACCCAGTGGGAATGCCATTTCCATCCGGACCAGACCAGCTTCACATCACCTAAACACCCAGAGGCCCTGCCAGCGACCCGCTCCAGCCCACACCAAGCTGAAGGAGACCCCGACTGACAATCGAGGATCAACTTCCAGGCTGGGATAGGAAGATATTACCTGCACACCTCCTCCTACAATTTGGACTCTCTCTCTCTCTCCTCCTGGACTTCAGTGGACTTCAGCCCCTGCACCAGAGTTGGCTCATGTCTTACTAAATCCCAGTCCCTTCCCTATCTTATATTCCAGCCTCGTTCTCTCTCTCTCTCTCAGCTCCAGCCCCCGCCACCACTAGTTTCCCGATCTCCTCCCAGTTCTGTCTCCCCTTTTCTGCCACCTCTCAGCATCTCCTTGCTTTCCTGCTGTCCCTGCTGCCTTTCAGCCTCCCGTGCCATCTCCTGTCTTTTCCCTGTGACTTTCTGCTGCCTTTTTCTGCTTTCCTGCTGCCCTGCCACCTTTCAGTCTCTCCTGCTGCTTTTCCTGTGATTTTCTGCTCTCCCCCAGTTCCTACTGCCTTTTTCCCTGTGACTTTCTGCTGCCTTTTTCTGCTTTCCTGCTGCCCTGCCACCTTTGAGCCTCTTCTGCCACTTTTCCTGTGATTTTCTGCTGTCCGTCTCTGTTTTCAGGCTTACCCCACACCTTCTGTAGTCATCCCCTCCCCCGCAGCTTCTCAGCTCCTCATGACTGTCCTGCAGTTTTCTCCAGCTCCCAGCACCTACTGCCGCTCCCTGCAACTTCTCTAGCTGCTGCAGAGCCATCCTCTGGCTCCCACACCCAGAGCCCCTCTTTAACACCCACACTTTCCCTTAGTCCCATTTTTCCCTCTCCCACCTACCTTTTCAGCTCCCCGGTAGCTCTGGCTCCAGTCCTAGCCTCTGTGCCGGCATCCTCCCTTGTTCTGCACGCTTTGGGTGTTGTCTTTTGATCAATTAAGATCAATTAACCTGAAGTTACCCCCAGCCTCAGTTCTTCAGCCCAGGCCCCTCTAGTCTACTGGTTCTAATCCTGGTCCGGGTAATTTTCACTCCCAGCAACTTTCACTCCCTACACTCTACTTTCTTACCTTAAGTTTTCCCCAGGTATCCCAAGTACACCAAGCACATATATACATACATACATACACACACACACACACACACACACACACATCACAACACCCAAGTTAGGAACTCACCTGTGTGTATGTGTAGGTGGGTGGTATGCGTGTGAATTAGTGAATACACATATATATACACACATCATTGTGTGCGTCTGGTGTATGAATTAGTATGTGTATTGGATGTGCAGGTGTTGGTAACTGATTCTGTCTACATTTGGTGGGTGTAGCGTGTATGGGCTTCAACTGGTGATAGCTTAGCATGAACCTAGACTGGTTATTTTGAATGTGTGTGTATCTGAGTTGCTAGTGTGAGTATGTATGCCTAGTGGGGGTGTATGCACCTAGTGAGTGTATGTGTGCTTAACTGATTTTTTGTGTGCGTGCATGTGCAATTGTACACCACCCCCTCCTGTCTAATAGTGCAATATTGAGATCCTGAGCATTGGCCTGACCCCTCAGGGCAACACCCCTTTTTATCAGAGAAAACATGGATTTCTCTTCTTAGCAGAGAACCTGTGGATTCCCTGCTTTTGCAAAGAGCTCTGCAGACTGGTTGAGGGCAACCCCCAGCCCTGCCTGGAGGGGAAGGAGGAGGGGATAAGATGGGGCCTGAGGCTCTCAGTCAGCTAAGCTTCACTCTTCACTCCTGGAGCCTTTGGTAAGTGGGGCTTGCAGGGGGATGTGGGCCTCTCTGGCAGGGCTGTGGGGTTTGTAGGTCCTGGCTGTGGGGAGCCAGGAGCTGGCCCCACCTCCACCCAAGCAGGCAAAGCAGTGGGGTAGCCTGCTCCATGCTGCTTCTGCTGCAGCTGCCTGCTGTTGGGGGCAGCACGGAGCATGCTACCCCACTGCTTTGCCTGCTCTGGTGTTCCTTGGCCCTATAGCCCTCACAGCTAGGGGCTCCCTCTGGCAGGGCTGGGGGGGCAGGGGCTGTGGGTGGGGGTAAGAGGCATGAGTAGGGCAGGAGGATGTTGTGAAGCCAATGAAGGGCACCAGCAAGGTTGGAAGGGCTTTGGGGGTGAGTGAGGGGCACCAGCAGGGCTAGGGGGTGCTGCATGGGGCTTTTAATTTTAATAATGGATTTTGGGGGGGTTTATCAGAGAATTTGCGATTTTTTTGTCAGAGATTTCATGATTTTTTTCTCAGAGAAAACAAGGATCACTGATAATTACACACAGAAATCACTTTGAAGTATGAGACCCCTTTTTTTTTTTTTTTTTTTTTTTTGATTTGTGCTGCTGGGGCAAAATGCATCCTCTGTGAGGCTCCTATTTTATATCATAACATGCAGAGATAAATTACTGTGCTCTTCTGTTCTCTTCTGCAGCTCTCTTCTGCTCAGTATTGCAGATGCATTCATATTTTTTTGTTAAAATATGACATTAAATATTTTTACTATTATTGGGTGTGTATACATGTACTAACATTCTGATAGTTAGGTTGACTTAACTTTAAGTAGGCTTAACTGTCAGAGGGCATGTCTACATGTGCATTGGGCTGTGCAGTTGTTACTATGCAGTCATTTAGTAGGTCATTGCTACTGCAGAGTAGCATCAGCATCACAGTTCATGCCTGCCAACACTGTGTCACCATAAGAATGAGCTACAGTGACATAGCTTGTCACTATGGCAATGTAGCGTCTCGTGCATATGCACCTAAAGTGTACACACATATGTGGAGCAGAGTTGACTTAAATGCAGCACAAAATAATACACCTTTGAGGTATATTATCTTGAGTTAAATTAGTTAAGGGGCTACTGCAGGGGAGGGCCCACAAGATGGCTGCTACCATGTCAAGGAGCTGTACATGTGTATGTTCTGACATGGCTTAACTTGAGTTGACTAGTTAAGTTACCTTATTTTAAGTCAATTTAGACATGTGTATGTACCCACTAGTACCATTACCATTGCATTAGGAAGCTTTCCCATTTTTTTCTATTTAAGGCTAGTAAAATTAACATTGTTTGTGTAGAGAAACTGTAATGTCTTTTTGCAAGTGATTCACTTGTAAAGATTCATTTAATATAAATTAATAAAACAAACACCATTGGACTACTGCACAAATCATTCATTCTAAAAGTTTCTGTATATCTGAGCCCAAACTGTCCAGAAGACATTCACATAGTGCCTAATACCATAATTTGCATGATTTTACATGAAACTCAAGACAGAATTCTTAACTAATCATCACAGATGTTGTATGGTGTTAATATATCATTTGGAGTTAATCTGTCATTTTCTGTTTTCACACTTGCTGCTTTTCTCAATCAATGCTACTTGATTCTTTCTGAGAAAAATAACTAATATTGGAAAATGTATATCTATTAATATACCATGAATCAAGTCTTGGCAAAAGCCTTGTCAAAATTTACTCATATTGGATGAATAACTTTTATTGGACATGTGAAATACCACTAGTTGTTTTTTTTACTGTTATTATTATCAATGTAAGTGGATCTTGTTTTAGTACATTTTCAAGAATTTTTTCTGAGGCTACCAAAGCAAAAGCAGCTTAGTGTGATAACCTGAAAGAACTCTTAACAAAAAACTCAACTGTTAATTAAAAGAAGCCTGACACTGTCCAGAGCCCTTTGGATGATGTTCAATTTGGAGACAGTTCTGCGGACAATCAGCAACCTATATTTTGTATTTGGTACTGATGTTTCAGTAGATGGCAATCTCCCTCTGACTGAGTTCTGAACCAACGCCACAGATTGATGTTAGGAGACATTGTGAGAACTCACAAATGTGCAGCTTCCTGCTGCAACTCATAGGACTTCCCAGGAAGCGCCATGAATTATGGCGTTCCTTCTGATCCAACAGACATTTGCTGTTGGGTTCAAGGAATGGGGAATCAAGCTTCAGTTTGGAGCAGCTTCACATCTGTAGCCATTCTCCCCCTAGCCCCGCCCCCCCTTCAGCTTCAGTGCTGTCTTCAGAATAGGAGTGGGGGGAAAGGAGGGAATGGAGCTTGATCTGGGGTTTGCCTACCCTGTCTGGAGGGTGGAGCAGGTGGATTGGAGCCTCCCCACCAAGCCCTGATCTCAGCATGCGCTAACAGTTGTTAATGAAGGTGCTCCACTTTGGAGCATCTTCATCTGAACTCTCATGTAATGAGAGTTTATTTGTCATGTGATTGGGCACTTTTAAAGTGCTCTGCAGCCATGCCCTTCTGTAAGGGCATGACTGTAGAGCACTGTCAAGGGGCCAGTTGCACAACAAGTGTAACTTTTGTTTGGATCCCGTGACTACTGCTGGACTCCCTGAATATGGAAGACATGAAAAAGCAAATCCTAAATATTTGTGGTCAGAAAAGCAAGGCATGCTTACAATATTATGTAAGATTAAAATGTAATGCAAATACAAAAGATTTGTCATGGCTGTCCCAGGGACAGTGGGACTAGAGGGAGACCCCGGCCCAGAGCCAGAGGAAATACTCACTTCTGCTTCGCAGGAGGTGGGAGCAGGGGCGGCGTGCAGGCCGGGGAACCACCCGCGCGGCTCGTCAGCCGCGCTTTCATACGGCTGGGGCGGAGTGACGTCAGAGAGAGGCACTGCTCAGCAGAAATAAAACGCAGCCCTGAAGGGAGAGGAGGCGTGCTGCAGGAGGGCGTGAAGCCTGGGGGGAAGCCCGGGAGTGGAACCGGGCACCCGCAAGGGGCCTTTGCCGTGGGCCGAATAGGCAGCAGCAGCACCGAGAGCAATGGAGGCTGGGAGAGCCGCAGCGCCGGGGGAGAGCGGCGAAAATGACGAGGGGG
>NW_005842172.1:956960-957655 GCF_000455745.1 Alligator sinensis
GGCCGGCGGGAACTCTGGCGAGGGAACTGGACTGGAGCTGGCGGGAATCCCGGTGAGGGAACCAGGGGAGCCCAGGCAGAGATGCCGATGGGGCGTCGGGAAAGAAGGCCGCAAGGGCCCTCGATGCCCAGTCCTCGTCCAGGGACAAGGAACAGAAGGTCCACGACCAAAGGTGGCGTTGGCCGGGGTGTAGGGGAGGTCGGAGCCCCGTGAGAGCCCGCCCAGGGGCGCTTCAGCGCTAGAGGCTGCAGAGAGGGGGCCCCCCCTGCTGCGGGCCCAGCCGCGACTGCAGTTGGCGAGTTCCGGGGACTCCCCAGCGAGAGCGGGGCAGAGCCGGTTGGCCACCCGCACAAGAGTTGCCTGAGAGCACCTCGTGGAGCAGAGGTGGGCACAACGGCTTTACCGGCTACTGATCTATTAACTTGGAAGAAAAAAGTTGACAGAATGCCCCCATCCACTGTTGCTAGCATGGATTTACTTCCCTCTCCAGGTTAATGGAGTAGTAGCTGGTAAATCCATGACAAATCTCTGTATTACAGAATATATACTCTTTAATATGCCCTATTTCTTTTTTCTCATTTTAGAGTCTATTTTTGTTCATTACCACAAAGCATTAGCAGTGATAGCAAACACACACATCAGTTTACTAAAGGCAGTAATTCTTATTCATGTACCTTTCTCCTCTACTCAGCAGG
>NW_005842172.1:957686-979484 GCF_000455745.1 Alligator sinensis
GAAGTTTTATTCACTGTTGCCAACAGCAGGGTGAATCTATTTGAAAATGATTGAAATATTATGCACAGCTTGAATAAATGTTTACAACAAATGCAATAGAAGGGTCTATTTCTATACTACTTATGAAATAGGAGGTTAAATTTAGCTTAGAGTAGGCACATTTTCCTGAGCCCAAGATCCATTTTGAAACTTGCACATCTGTCTTTTATACCCTGACCTGCACTGTAGACTGTTCAGGCTCTTTCGGTACAGAGCCTCAGTGAAGTCAACAAGACCTCACATGGGCAGAGGGTCTACTTGTGTGAACCATGGGAGCCTTCACTGATGCACTCCTATTGAGTAATGTAGGCCAGAGTTTAGATTAGGGGCAGGCAATTATTTGAGCGCAGGACCACTTACTGAGCTTTGGCATGCTGGCAAGGGATGCATGGGTAGCCCCACCCCTTGACCGGTGCCCCACCCCCGATTGCCATCTTGTGACCAGAAGTCCCACCCCCTAACTCCTGATCTTTACCACCTGGAGTCCCTCCCCTTGCCCCTGGAAGTACTCCTTTCAGCAAAGGGTTTTACCATCTCTGAACCAGAATATTACCAAATTATATTCTAAAAAGTGAACATCTACAACTTTCATTAATTTGATTTAAAAAATATTTTTGTCCTGATTTACAAGTTTGTGTAGTGAACACAGAGGTGATTGCACAATAGCTTAAAATGCAGTCTTACTGTTGTATATTGGTGGGGGAGAAAGGGGTGGTAGTTATCGGTTTGTGGAGTGCTGTGGGTGTGGGGTGAGGGAGCATGTGGGTGCATGTGTGGATATGTGGGGGGGTATGGGGTCTGTGTGGGGATTTGTGTGGAGGGGAGGGTGGCTGAGGTGTGTGAGGGGATATGGGTGTGGAGGTCTGCGTGTATAGAAGTGTGAGGGGGTGTGGGTGCTTGTGTATGATGGAGTGTGCAGTGATGCAGCCAGGAGTCACATGGTGCTGGAGCAGGGAAGGCAGGGAAATGGCTGGGGTGGAGCGGGGCTGGGCTGCTTGGTCCTGCTGTGGGCTCCCCCTAGATCCGACTGTCCCTGGCTCCTGTCATCTTTGACAGGCAGGCAGGAGCAAATAAATATTAATTTTCTAATTTTTTTAGGGGCACAACAGGCTAGATAGGATGATCTGGCCCGCAAACTGTATTTTGCCCACCCCTGGTTTAGATATTGGACTCTTTGCAGCATTTTTTTCAACCAATGGTGTTTTAAATTTTTCTCCCTGAATGACATTTAGCTTTGGGATGGCAGTCTAAAACCTCCAAATTCAATGTTTTTGATGCTTAAACAATCAATCAATTATAAAAGCTTTGGTTAGAAAAACACAATATTCACTCTCCAGGCATGGAAAAAAATCAACTGGCATGAACAATGAATACATAATATTATATAAAGTAATTCTATAAATGGAATACAATGCTGTTTTAGAGCTTTGGATACACAGTGAAACTGTAAATAGAATAAAATACAATTTGATATTTCCCCTTTGTAGAATATTCACTTTACAGCACATATATATTATTCTTCAATATTCTTATCAAATTTAGCCATAACTATACACACACAAGACACACATATATACAACAATGATATTACATAACTGTTATGGCTAAAATAGTTAAGATTATTGAAAAATAATTTGAAGAAAATGAGAAACAGCACAACACAATTTTCCAAACATGTAGGCCACTCCAATGCAGGCTTGACAATCAGCAGTAGCAAGGAGGAATTATAGAGCTTTGCCTTCTTTATGGGCAGCTGGCTGCTAAATTTTGCTCTATTAAAATATTGAAACACCAATAACAATATCAGTTTATATTTATATTGTGTGATGCTTGTCTATTTTTACTCAGCATCTTAGTGACAAAGACTGAGAGAAAGGAAAATTATACTATACAATATTGGTCATCTGGACCAATTGATAAGAATTGGGGTGAAGGGGGGGGTGTCTGTGTTTATTTTACTTCTATAATGTGACTTACATTTTAAAAGATCATGAACGTTATTCAGTCATTTGGATTTTTAAAAAGTTCTTGGGAAAGATTATTATGGATAGAGAAGCTCTGTGGCTAGGGAGAAAAGTTACACATAAACCAGTTTAAGTGATCAGAAACTAGTTTAAACCTCTAACAGAACATAAGTTCAGTGCATATAAACCGGTTTCAAAATGGCTGAAACTGGTTTAAGATAAGCCTGGTTGAATATAGTATCAGACTTAACTGATCTGGGTCAAACCAGTTTATGAAACTTCTGTCCCAGATCCCTTCCTTGTTCAAGTTAAATCACAGTCCCCCAGCATCCCAGCATGCTTTGCAGCCCTGGGCTGTGCTATGCTGTCTGCTTCAGAGAGTAGAGCTGGCCCTGCCCCTCTGCTCCCTAGCTGGAGTAGTGAAGGCTAGCTGACAAGGTGGAGGGCAAGCCCAGCAGGGGATGCAGCTCAATCTATGGGGGGGCAGAGGGCGAGTCATGCAACTCAGCTGGACTCCATCCATGTTCTAATGGTGCTGAACATTATATCAGGAGAGCCTTTGCTGCAGAGATCTTCATTCTTCTGCAGCAAATTCTTCACAGTCCACACTGTGCATTCTGCTTCCCCGTTACTACATGGGAAATGCAGACTTTTGGTGATATGCTGAAAGTCATACTGGGCTGCAAACTACTTAAATGCAGCTCCAGAAAATTGTAGAAAATCTGTTTTTAAACTGAAGGTATGCCACAGCATGTGTATATACCCTTCAACACTGTTGTAACTCTCTCAATTGTTGTGTTCTAACTGCCATCTCCAAGTAACAGGATGGATAGTGGATAGCAACGAGGTAAACAAAACCCTTCTAGGACAGTAAGTAGGCTCCGAGTATTTTCCATAATAATCTGGTAATTCAGTCATAAAACATGGCTCTACAGGGACTAGTCAGTGTTGAACACAAACCTTACAACTAGCCATCCAGTTGTGTACATCATCACTAACAGAGGGCCACTAAACTGTCTGATGTGTCTTGCCTTGACATCTTGTAATACCCTGATGAGTTTCATGAATCTTCTCTAGGATCTCCTGATGTAGAACAGAAACCATCTATACTCTGTTATAGAACATAATTAAATCCCTGACAACATGGAGATTGAATTGGTACCTTGACAGCTCAGAGTCTTTAAATCTTATTTGAGGCCATCCTTCCAAGCAGTTTTTCTTTATCTTTTGGCAGAAAGGATCAGCTTCTTGGGCTTCCTGGATCCTTGTCTGTAATGAAACAGATATGGGTAGACCCTCTGCAATAATGTCCACAAAAACAGTGATATCTTGTTCTGGGTGAAGTTCTTCCAGAAATAGTGATGTTTGTAGTGGTGTCCTAGAAGGAGTATGACCTGTCTGTAACTCATTTCCAGGAATTGTATAGTATTGTAGGTGAATTTCAGCAAGCTGAAGTGAAATCTCTGGATTCCTGGTGGGAGTTCATCAGGAGGTTTGTCTCCTAACAGGGACATGAGTGGCTTATGATCCATTCGTAAAGTAAAAGTCAAGCCAACGTGGAAAGTTATGGCTTGCTTACACATCCATGTAACTGCTAGTGCTTTTTTTCCCCCCCCCCCTATTTATGTATATTGAGTTTCAGGTAGAGTAAGTGCTTTTGACATAAAGGTAGTAGGGACCCAATGGGAGAGAATTAATATTTACCAGGGCTGCTGCCAGAAATTTAAGGGACTTTTCAAACCAGTGTACAGATGTCTTCACATCAGAAAGATTTTTACTCCGGTTAGCTAGCCCACTGTAAAATACTAATGAAGAGAAGTTAGGGGAAGGGTATAGTGTTGAACTCCCTGGGCTAGCTTGTGGTAAGTAATTCAATGTCTTGTCACTATAGTGCACCATCTCCACTAGGATTTTACAACAGAATAGTACTGCATGAAAAGGAAAAAAGACCCAAAATGTTTATTAGGGATGAAAACAAAGCCTAAGAGATTCTACCTTATAGTGTGATGTGTTTTAAAGAATTCCTGGACTATCATATTGCCAGAATCTGATGGCAAAATTAAAGCTCCCTCAAAAGATGCTGCAGGAGACCAAACTTAGGCAGTATGATGTGAAATGCATTTTCTGCTGTGGAAGATGGGGCAAGCAAGCTTCTTAATATGTTCCTGACTATGCTAATAACATTCTAACTGGAATTTCAGTAGGTTCTTGAATGGCATCTCCTAACTGGAATAGCAGTATAGGGCTACTGAAGAACATTTCAAAGTGTTAAACTCAAATGGTTTCTTCATGCTGTGTTTCTCTTGACTAGATTAACATACAGAGCAATTACTCTTAAATATCTCAATTAGCTTTAATATCATTGTGCACACATCTGTGCACATTAGTTGCTAAAGAACAGAATAATAGAATTAACTTGATAAGATATGTGAAAGCTTATTAGAACCTTTATTTCCTTGCCAATCAGATCACTTTTTGTAATAATGAATCCAAAGTTCCCCTTTTCCTGCTGCGTCTGTTCCTATCCAACAAACCACAACATTTTATATGCCAAGAAGAGCAGATCTGCTCCCTGTCCAAACTGCATTTTTATATTAAACATAGAATTCTGATGCAGTAATCTAAAAAAAAAAAAAAAAAGAGTAGCAGGTAAAATTCTACTAATAAACAAAAAGATTAATCCATTTCAGCATTGGAAATCTTTATATATATTTTGAGCTTGGATTAATGTAAAAATAAGATTATGTTTCTTTTGAGGAATGACTTTATTTGAATGATAGTATATGAGATTTAAGTGGTGCAAACTGGAAGACGAAGGCCAAAGCAGACCTTTGGCTTACATAAGGGCTACTTTAATGACTTCAGTGAGTAAAAGTGAGAGCAGAATTCAGCATAAACAGATACAGGAGTATGTGCCACTTATGCTCAAAGCCAAATCTGCTAACTTGATTTCATAGACATTAGGACTTTAAGGGATCTCAGAAGATCATTGAGTCCAGCCCCCTACCCCAGGGGCAGGAAGTCAGCTGGGGTCACAGGATCCCAGCAAGATAAATATCCAATTGACTCTTGAAGGTATCCAGAGTAGGTGCTTGTACCACCTCTGGTGGCAGTCTGTTCCAGGTCTTGGGGGCTTGGACTGTAAAGAAGATCTTCCTTATGTCCAGCCTGGAATGGTTTTGGAGAAGTTTGTGACTGTTTGACCTTGTCATCCCATGGGGTGCTCTGGTGAACAGGCGTTCCCCCAGATCCTGATGTACACCGCTTATATACTTATAGGCAGCCACCAGGTCCCCCCTGAGCCTGCACTTTTCCAGGCTGAAGAGTCCCGTAGCTCTCAGCTTCTCATCATTAGGCGTGTTTTCCTTCCTTCTGATCATGTGCGTGGCTCTTTTCTAGACTCTCTCAAGCTTCTCCGCATCCTTTTTAAATTGTGGAGCCCAGAATTGGATACAGTACTCCAAATGCGACCTCACCAAGGCTGAGTACAGTGGGAGGATGACATCCTGGGATTTGCTGGAGAAGCATCTATGGATGCAAGCCAGAGTTTTGCTCGCTTTGCCGGCTGCAACATCACATTGGTGGCTCATATTCACCTTCTGGTCAGTCATAACCCTTAAGTCCCTTTTGGCCACAGTGCTAGCAAGCACTGCTGAGCCTATAAGCATGCTGTGGGTTTTTCTTCCCAAGGTGCAGTACCTTGCACTTTTCGGAGTTAAGACAGAAAAAAAAAAATGAGATGCCACAGTAGATTGTGCATCTACCATATTAAAAAATGGAAAAATACTTTACTGGTCTCCGTTGGACTGCTCAGACTGGCTGAATTGTCTCTTTCCAATTAGGTGGTATACCCACAGGTTAGCTCTTTAGCTTTTCAGTTTTAGTCTTTGACAGGGTTTCATTTATTTCTTTCACTTATTTCATTGGCTTCCTTGCAGGGTGCAACTTCACTAATCCTATTGCACCTGGGATCTCTCACAACTGATATTAAGGGAAGGCATTTACCCATAGAAGATGCCAGGGCTGGCCAAAAAAAACCCAGTTTTTTTAGGAATTTAAGGTGAAATCCAATTTCTAACAAATGGAATTTTTCATAGGAAGTGCAGACTTTCCCATGGTATAGGAAACTAATCTTTACCATTCCTGCCTGCTCTCTCTTCCTGTCTGAATGCATTATGTTTTCAATGTGTGTCTTCTGTGTTAGTGAGACTTGAAGCATTTTATCCACAGAACAACATCAGAGGCAAGGTTAGCAGGCAGGAAGGTATGGAATTACAGTGGACCGAAGCTACATGACCTACATGGAAACAAAGGATTACAGTACTCCTGGAGCATGGCAGTGTCGTTGATCTGAAGAAGTAAAACCATTACATTTGGGAATGTTAAATCCCTTAACAGCTTCCAAACTCTATCCTCTTCTACCATTGTTTCTATGCACCTTTCTTTTCCTGTACTTAGCATGTTTTTCCATCTCTCTCCCTTTCTTAATCCCTCTCAGAAAGATTTTCCTGACAACTGAGTCCCATTAATCAACAACCAATTCTTCAGCATCTCTTCCTTCCCTCCCTTTCCTACTGAAAGATCCTAGGGGCTTGTGATGACACTCAAACTGTAGCCATTGGGTGTACCTCTGCCCTCTTACAGAGAGGGACTTATCCAGGATGCTCTTCCAACTGTCTGACAGCCATGAATTAGTCTGCAACACCTTGTTCTTCCAATGGCTACAGGCCTTTAGCATGACTAGGGAGAGGGGTGGGACCATGTTACACATTCATTTTGGAAAGCTCCTGAAGCTCTTAACCCCTGGATTGTCCACACATTAACACCTGAGGCTAGTTTTAAGCACACTTATGGCATCTTAAAGTTACACCACTCCAGGACAAGTTTATCTCTGATCTGTGTTACCTCTCTCATGTTTCACGAATATGTGGCCACTCCCCACAGATGAGACACCCAAGTTGCAGTCCTCCAGCATCACAGGATAAAGAGTCCCTCCTCCAGTCTTCTGTTTTGCGTGGATAACTTTTCCGCCTCCTGAACTCTATTGCCAAGGAGGCAATTCTGACACCAAGCCAACTCTCCCTCCCACCCTCAGATAGTGTGACCTTCTCACCCCCCAAGGGTGCATCCCCATGCAAACAGGCTGCAAAGCACATGCTAGCTAGCCAAGTCACAAGGCACTGGCAGGTCCAGGTATGGGGTCTTGGGGGGAGGCGGGGAAGGGAAAACAAGGTAGAGGGCCAGTTCTGGGCACCCCACTTCAAGGAGGGATGTGGACAACATTGAGAGGGTCCAGAGAAGGACCACCCGCATGATCTGGGGACAGCAGGGCAGACCCTACAACGAGAGGTTATGGGACCTGAACCTGTTCAGCCTCCACAAGAGAAGGTTGAGGGGGGACCTGGTGACCATCTATAAACTCACTAGGGGGGACCAGAGGGGTTTGGGGGAGACCTTGTTTCCCCTAATGCCCCCCAGGATAACAAGGAATAACGGCCACAAGTTGTTGGAGAGTAGGTTTAGATTAGACATCCATAGGAACTACTTCACAGTTAGGGCGGCTAGGATCTGGAACCAACTTCCAAGGGAAGTGGTGCTGACTTCTACCCTGCGGGTCTTTAAGAAGCAGCTTGATGCCTACCTGGCTGGGGTCATTTGAGTCCAGTTTTCTTCCTGCCCAGGCAGGGGGTCAGATCTGAAGATCTGCAAGGTCCCTTCCGGCCCTACTTCTATGATTCTATGATCAGGTCTCCCATCAGCTGGGGCTTCCTTCCCAGGGCAGAGGCAATAGCTCCCCCAAAAGCACCTCCCCTCACCACTCCCAGCCACCCAAGGAAGGATGACCAGCACCCCCACATCACAATCTTAACTCCTAATTTATCAAAGCATGAGAACTTCTTTAATTTACTTCATCTTTTTGAATTTTTATTTTATCTTCAGTGCCCGACTTCTTTCTTTTCAGCACCCTTCCTCCACCCCCATTTCCTTTCCACCGCCCATTTCTTTACCCACCCCCATCAACTCTCCACCTCCCAGCTTCATGTTCTTATACCCCCTACCAACCCATCTTTTACACATACCCCCATAGCACCTTTTCTGACTCACCAGCCTTGTGGTGGCAACTTACTTGAGCCTCGTAATCAGGCCCCTGCTTGCCATGGCAAGTCACAGCTGTATAGGTAGGGGACAGTCAGAGAAGGTTTTTAGCCTTATGGTATGATTACCCTGCTAGTGCTAACACCAATCAACATTTGAGCAGCTTGAAGTGCAATACATAACAAGGACCTCTTGTTCTCTGCACCATTGTCCCTAGGAGCCTGCCTCACCTACAGAGTTTACCTGCTTGTGGCTCCACACATACAGATCAGCATTTACACTAGCAGAACTCCTACCTCTAAGCTGTTTCCTCCATCACCACCTGGACACACTTATATACTCTGTGTGGGAGGTGTGGCCTTCACCCTGGGCTGGCATCCTTAAAGATACAGGACCCTCTTTATAAATAATAGGGGTAGGGGTCCCCTATTACATGGCTCCAGTGAAGAGCAAGCACTTTATAGGTAGGGAAAAATAGAGTAATTAACAATGGATTAGGGATGGCCTAAGTACATTTGATCCTGACTCAGGACAGGGGTTTGGACAAGTTGGAAGAGAGATCTCTTGATCCATGATCTGTGACCCTTTCCTAACAAAGGTTAGGTCCTGAAAAAAATAATTTGATGTTCTTTAACTGTATTTCATAATTCTAATTTCATAATTAGATTTTGTATCAGATGAAAATACAGTTCTCTACTAGTGACTGTGGTTTACAAAATGATCCTATTGACTTTAGTGTGACTATTTGTATGAAAATCTAAAGATTTGCTTGTTATCAAAACTGAATGCTACAAAGCACTGCATTGGAGTTGAATATGTTTTTTTATATTTTTTATATATATATAACCCAATTTGATCATGCAAAAAAAATAAAACAGAACCAGAAATTCATTTATTACTCATACTCTATTGCCCCTTTGTTTTTTAATCCTCCTCAAAATGCTAAGATCAATGTGACCTATTAATAATTGTTAGTACTCACAATTGTGGCCTAAGTCATATACAGTCATAAGTGTTATAAAGGCAGCAACAAGGAAATTCCAGGATGGACATAGATTAAGATACTTGGGAGCTCTTTATACTGATGGTCAGATTATATACTTCATATAGTGGTCAGCAATACACAATTATGTCATTCTTCAGAAGAATTCCCTCATCAGGCACCATTACTCTACCATTCCCTTTGCAACACTTTTAACTAGCATTTCAGAGTGGAATTCACTCCTGTACAGAGGTTTTCTATATCTGTGTAAACTCTGCTTTATACCCTATATTGGGTAGCTTTTGCTTGTAGGGACAAACAGGTATTACATTTTGTCTCAGGCCACATTATGCCTGTTTTTGTCCCAGAACAGAAAAGCTGTGGAATTGTATACAAATCACCCTTTCAGTCACGTTTTGCTGAGTGGTTGAATGCACAGCCACTTTTCTGCAATTGTCCAGGAATTTCATACAAATAGACTTTTAATAGCTTATCTCCCATGAATAAATATTGCATGAAATTCTTCCTAAAGAGATATTAATTTAGCATATTCAGAATGATCTGTCATTTCTGCTCAATGTGCAAACTTTAAGAAGTCTTAATTAAAATAGATGCTTTGCAGACAGAAGTTTCACGTAGAACTGCAGCATTAGAGCTGAGCAATGCTCTAGAATTCACAATAACTTGATTAAATTTAAACCCCTTTGCTGTCACTTATTTATTCCCTGCCTCCTTGGACTGAAAGAGTTGCTTGGCTGCTCTCACAATTTGTTCCTCTTTCTATTAAGGGCATATTCTCCCATTTCTGGCAATTTTCATTGAGAGCCTTTAAGTCTTGTTCAGTTATCCATCTATCCTCTTAACAGGGTCAGGCACTTCCTAAGAATGGCCTTCCAAAATATGCCTCCCTGGTCTGTCTTCTGTTATTTGAATCACATTCCTTGGCACTGAAGTCATTAAAATTTTACTACATTGCCTATGCATGGTCTTAATAGCACTCTCACAATTCCTTGTTAGAGCTTCTCCATACATCATTTCCCTCACTGGCCTCAAAAATTATCATAAGGAGTTACTCAGTTATGTTTCCTTTCTTAGTAATTATTCAGTTCTTATTTTCATATTAAATAATATACATTATAATTGTCTCATTTGTTTGAAGCTTGGTCTTTCTTAGCTTGAAGCTACTACTTTTCTGAATCCTCATTCTGTACTTGTGCCTTAATTTCTTCTCTCATCAAATTGTTATTATTAATTAATGATCACAAGCATTTAAGCTACCTAATCTGTTTATGCCTGTGGTTATTAATCGCTTGTCCACAATCATCCTGTTGCCTTACAATCATGTATCTGGTTTTATCTTCAGAGAGAGTTATAGTCCCATTATTTTTCCTTTTCTTTCAAATCTCCCTGCCTATCCACTACGTCTTCTGTCTCCCCTATGATAGCCATATCATAAGCATATCCAAAAAAGATAGTGCAGTCTATTTCATCCCATTCCTAGAATTCTGCAATGGTTATATCACTTCTCCATAGCCATGTTACATACAGGACATCACCTTGCCTTTCATAGAATCATAGAAGTAGGGTCGGAAGGGACCTTGTAGATCTTCAAGTCTGACCCCTTGCCTGGGCAGGAGGAAAACTGGGCTCAAATGACCCCAACCAGGTAGGCATCAAGCCGCTTCTTAAAGACCCCCAGGGTAGGAGCCAGCACCACTTCCCTTGGAAGCTGGTTCCAGATCCTAGCTGCCCTAACTGTGAAGTAGTTCCTATGGATGTCTAATCTAAACCTACTCTCCAACAACTTGTGGCCATTATTCCTTGTTATCCCGGGGGGCGTTAGGGGAAACAAGGTCTCCCCCAAACCCTTCTGGTCCCCCCTAGTGAGTTTATAGACAGTCACCAGGTCCCCCCTCAGCCTTCTCTTGTGAAGGCTGAACAGGTTCAGGTCCCGTAACCTCTCACTGTAGGGTCTGCCCTGCTGTCCCCGGATCATGCGGGTGGCCCTCCTTCGGACCCTCTCAATGTTGTCCACATCCCTCTTGAAGTGGGGTGCCCAGAACTGGATACAGTACTCTAGCTGTGGCCTGACCAGTATCACATAGAGGGAGAGGATCACATCCTTTATCCCATCCTGATGTCAAGTGAGGCAGTTACATAATCCTAATAATTTTACCCATTTTCCAGTGTCTTTCATTGTAGCCCAGAGACCATCTAGTGATATACAGAATCTACACTGATACTCTCCTGCTGCCTCCTTTCTTTAAGGGGTAAGTAGTGTTGCCAACTGCCATGATTTTTGTTGTTGTTCTTAAAGTCTACACTTCAGGAATATGAAAAACCTAGTTCTCTCTTTATATATATATAAAGAATGAGCTAAGTTTTTCACATGCCTGAAGCACAGACTTTAACAACAACAACAACAACCATGAGAGTTGGCAATACTGGGTAATGTCATATTGAATGAAATAGTTTGAATGTTTGTAATAGTTGCCCATTAGCCAGTTTAGGAAGAAGACAAGATTTATCTTCTTATCTAGGCCATTGTTTTGGTCTACGTGCGGAAGGTCCTGACTTTGCTCAAAGTCTTAACTCTTGAATTTTATCTTTAGAGGCCTTTAACAAAGTTAACAAAAATGACCCTTAAGCAAATAGCCTAAATTCTGAGAGATCAAACCCTAGGGCCTTTTGACAAGATTGGAAATAAAAAAAAAAAAAAAAAATAATAATATCAATTCAGTGATATGGAAATTCCCCAAAGTAATTAGAATAGTCAAGAAAGAAACTGATTACCAAGCAAAAGAATCTGTTAAGTAAGATCCAAGTCAAAATTTTGGGGTAGTGACAGGTTTGGGTAGGAGGGGCCCAAGACGGCAACTCACTCAATAAAAACTGTAACCTACTGTCCCAATTTGGAGGTAACCTCACTTGCAGAACAACAAAGGAAGAATCGCAAGTGTAGGCTGGATCAGACTGATCACCTGAACCACCCTCTCCGTGAACATGAATCTCTTAGTTCACACTGAAGCTGCAGAGTACCCGAAAGGGACTGAAGGAAGGGGACTTAGTCCTATCAGTATTGAGGCGAGCCCATTGAACCATACTACTGAGGACAACCCATTAAATTGTACTACTGAGGAATGAAACCATATTTAGGTGTTTGGCTTCTTGGAATTCTAGGATTGTAAGTATATTATGAAAAACAATAGTATTGATTCAAATTTAAACTTTTAGTTGTAATTGTAGTTGTTTTTGTAATACTAATTCTTATAGCATTGTTTCTGATATATGTAATTACTGTGTTCTTAATGTTTGTGGTATTTCTTAAAGCTAAGCAGTGTTATATGCGTAGCAAAGAATTTTAAAATCAAATTGTGTTGTATGAATTAAGAGTGTAATCATTGTGAAATCGTGCAAGTAGCTAAAAACTCCCCCAGCCAGTGCATCAAAATGAATCAGTAAACTGTGTGGGATTTTCTCTATTCCATAACCCACTAGAGACAGGTAAGTCTATTTAAAAGTATTAAAGAGAGTGTTTTATAGGACATAAACAGGGAAATTGCCAGTATGCTTAATTCTTACATTCCATTTTGTCTTTCTTTTCATAGCTGAATATATGATCTCCTCCTTGCAAGGCTGTGGAAAAATTTCCCAAATCTCTACTTCAACAAAATCAATTTATAAAGTCTTGGATTTAGTAATCCTGTTGTTAATAATTATCAGTACATTTTGATTTGTTGTTCCTGGGCATTCGAATTGCCTCTTGTATCTCCATCCTTTAATATTTGCATCTTTGCAATTTAAAGATTTCTATTTTGTTCTTTAGCACTTTTGCTGCTGGTTGGTATTCTTGCCTGCAGACACCGTCGTTTAAAATGCCCTCACATTATTAGTGCATCTGTCTTGCTCCATCTTCTCTTCAAAAGAACTCCTATTTGTGTTGGTTTACCAGTCTGCTGGCCTCTCTTTTGGCTTTATATTGCTCATTATGAGACTGCTTCCGATTTTAAAGATATAGAAAATTGATGTGCATCAGGGATTAAACTGCTTTCTAACAATCTTCATCAATCCTCTCCTTGTTTATGCTCAGTTATTTCTATATTCTTTGCTGTTGCTCTCTTTACTATATCTCTGAAAGTATCCCACTTGGTATCAACATCCTCCATGACCTCCATGTAGTCTTCTAAAGCTTCAAACTGTTTCTTAACTCCTACTTGTATATCTATCAATAATATTTTGTATTTCTGAAAGTTTCAAAGTTGTATCTAGGGCTTTTCCATTTTTCCAGTTGTGGCAATTCTTTTGCTTATCATCACTTTTACAAGATAGTGGTCTGAGTTCAAAAGTGCTCTCCTTTAGTATCTGGTATCGTGTGTAAATGAAACGGGGGCCCTAAATTGAAGTGGTGGGTTAAAAAACAAAAAACTTCTTCAATTTAGAGCTCATTAAACCCCTGCATCATGTACACATCCTGCTGACTTAACTGCTTCTCCAGCAAGGAGAGGAGGGCAAGCTGCCAGCAGGTGGAGCAGTCCTTGGGCTGCAGGGGGGGGGGAGGAAGGGAATGAGATGCTGGAGCTTCCCTCTGCAGCAGCTGTGGGCACCCACCCACAGGCAACTGGCTCAGGCAGTCCCGGGGGCACCACAGCTGTGGAGGGAAGCACCAGTCCCCCATGCAGCTCAGACAGGCAGGCAGGCTTGGGCAGGGGGGGCGGAAATAAAAAAGATCAGGCTCACTGCTTTTCTTAGGCTGCTGTCAGGCTGCCTGCAGAGACATAGAGCTGCATGGAGCCCAGTGCTTCACTCCACAGCTCTAGGGGCAGGAAACTAAGACTCCTTGGAGGAGTTTTAGTTTGCTGTGCCCCAAGTCATTTAAGGTGCACTATGCCGCTGAATTTCCTACAGCAGCTGGAATTAATGCGCAATACGTCATCGAGGCATGCAAACACCAACACCATTAAAGCGGTACAAAAGCATTTAGCCCGCTTTAGAAAGTGTAGTCCACACTTGGATATTACTTTTATGCCTTGAATTCAATGAGTGTGAGATCCAGTTAATTGACAGTAAATCTACAGATACTCATGTATGTTTGTGAAAGCTTCCATTTAAAAAAAAAAAAAAAATAATAATAATGTACTGCTTGCCACAATTATAGCTTTATACCTGGCAAAACCAATGGCGTCCATTGCCATTCTCTGTATCACGCAAACATTTATCCATATAACTGATTCTACATATCTTCCTTTTCTACATTAGCATTGTATCATTCATCATACAACCAATTCCACAAGTTGTACTTTGTAGTCTTTCCTCTCCAATTAAATTTCGCAGATTTACTAACTTTAAGAGATGTATTTCCCAAGCCATCTCAACACTTCTACGGCTGCATTTTGCATGCAACACTTCTCTGGTGACCCCATCCGATTTTAGATGATCGCATTTTCTGATCAATGGAAACATAAAATGCTTTAACCTCCAGTATTTTTCCCATACCGGAGGTAATTCACAATGGTCATCTTCATTTGTGTTTTTCTGAGGCCTACTTGAGAGTTTAACTATTTAATTTCTTGTGGGATAAGGATATTAGCTTTATGCTCAACCCTCAATCTGGAAAACTGCTGGATTGCTCCTTAATTTGGCCACCATCCTTGGTCTGGTGTAGGAGGACTTACTTATAGAAAAGCTACCGTGGGCATGGCTTTCTGTTTTTGGGAGCACTCAAATGCTTCTACCATATCTAGATCATTCAGTCCCTTTGATATCACTGCTTTATGGATTGATATGTGAAATATTAAGTAATACTGTCCAATAACAGCTAATCTTTATTTCTTACTACCACTTCATTCAATTCTGTTTATAAAAATAACAAAACTTTTCTTCTTGCATAGAACTCTGTAAATATGATTAGCCCATTTCTAATAGTGCCAACCGTTTGACAGCTTGAAAAACGGTTTCTGACCTGCAGAAATAGCAGCTTATTTTTTTAAGGTAGTTAGTGCAATGGAGACAAATCTTGTCTTGGAGACTGGCATGGGGGCTATAATAATACAAATATTAAATAGCATTCATGGATAATCAAAAGCCTATAGTTTATTTCAAACAGATTTAAATAAATAAGTTCAAGATAGCATATTACTTCCCATGCTTTACTGCAGTGTTTATTAACTGAAAAAGTATATTTATCCTAAAAAGTATGTATTCTGCAGAAAAGATGTTTTCACCATTTATTGAATTTTATTTTTCTATAAACAGTACTTTGAAAATAACTAGCAGAGCTAGAAACGGAAGAGAAAGGAAATTTAAGCAGGGCCCAAAGAAAGCTTCTTGAAAAATGTGGTGCATAAAGCTATGAAGGTTTCTGAGGGAAGTGAATGTAGCTCCATTACTTGGGACATCATTTAAAGCTGGTCTTGAGAAAACGCCAGAGTATTTTGTGCTTCAGAGGTTTTTAGCGCCCAACTTTCACTGATATCTAACACCCTTGAGGATGCAGGCTTAAATCCTAGTCCTATTGAAATCAATGGAGTTTCCTGTTGACTTGATTGAGATCAGAGTCTGGCTCTAGCACTAGTTTCTAGCATTTGGAAAATAGCTGTGTATACAGGGCACTTAAGCAAGTGCTAAAGTGCTTTTCTGGAATGGGATGGCCATACGCACATGCTTAAATGAATTGGACAGAAAGATGTAAAACTATTCTGCATTACCGAGAGGTTAAATTAAAGACCACATAAATCAGCTAGAGAACTGGGGATCAAACTTTTTTTTTTTTGGCAGATATGCCATAAAGTAATACCCAGGCCCTTCCCAAGAGCCACTCTTTTCTTTTCCCTGCCTGATCCACTGCTTTATATTCTCCTCCCTACCCTATATGCCTGTACTCTCCCCAAAATGCCACCACCCCAGAAGTTGATCATTTTAGTTAATTTCAGTCATGAATCATAGAAAGTTAGGGTTGGAAGGGACCTCAGGTGGTCATCTAGTCCAACCCCCTGCTCAAAGCAGGACTGTTCCCAACTTTGGACCCCAAAACCAGGGCTTTATCTACCTGGGTCATAAAAAACCTTTAAGGATGTACATTCCTCACTGGGTAGCCTGTTCCAGTGATTTACTAACTTCCTAGTGAGACAGTTATTCCTCATATCTAGCCTAAATTTCTCTGGCTGCAACTTGAGACCATTACTCCTTGTTTTGTCATCTGCAACCACTGAAAACAGTCTAGCTCCATCCTCTTTGGAAATACCCTTCAGGTAGTTGAAGGTCGCTATTAAATTCCCCCTCAGTCATCTCTTTTCCAGACTAAATAAGCCCAGTTCTCTCAGCTTCTCCTCAAAATCACATTCCCCACCCTTCTAACTGTTTTCACTGACCTCTACTGGACTCTCTCCAATTTATCCATATCCTTTCTGTAGTGAGGGGCCCAAAGCTGGATACAGTACTCTAGATGTGGCTTCACCGGTGCCAAGTAGAGGGGAATAATCACTTCCATCAATTTTCTGGCAACATTTCTAATAATGCAGACCAGTATACTGTTAGCCTTCTTGGCAAGAAGAGCACAGTGGCGGCTCATATTCAGCTTATTGTCCACTGTAACCCCCACATCTTTTTCTGGAGAGCTGCTGTTTAGCCAATCAGTCCCCAATCTGTACCTGTGCATAGGATTGTTCTGTGACCAACCTCTGGGGCCACTCCACTTGATACCGGCTGCCAAATAGACATCGAGCCATTAATTATTACTCTGAGCCCAATGCTCCAGCCAGTTTTCTATCTACTTTACAGTCCATTTATTCAGCCCGTACTTCCTTAGCTGTTTTGTGAGTGTTGTGGAAGATGGTATCAAAAGCCTTGATAAAATTATGGTATATCACACCCACTGGTCTCCCTGCATCCACGGAGCCAGTCATTTCATCATAGAAGGCAATCAGGTTGGTCAGGCATGACTTGCCCTTGATGAATCCATGCCGACTGTTCCTAATCACCTTCTCCTCAAGTGGATTCCTTGAGGACCTGCTCCATGATTTTTCTAGGGACAGAAGTGAGGCTGACCAGTCTGATTCCCTGGATCCTCCTTTTTCCCCACCTTTCTTAAACATGGGCAGTATGTTTGCCCTTTTCCAATCATCTGGGACCTCTCCTGATCACCATGAGTTTTCAAAGATAATGGTCAGTGGCTCTGTAGTCGCATTGGCTGACTTCCTCAGCACCCTTAGGTGCATCACTTGTGGCCCCATGGACTTGCATGCATCCAGCTTTTCTAAATAGTCCCTAACCCATTCTTTTGGTACTGTTGACTGCTCACTTCCTCACCAAACTGTTGCCAGGTGTAGTAGTCTGGTAGCCGACTTTGCTCATGAAGACTGAGGTAAAAAGGTAGAGTACTTCAGCCTTTTCTGCATCTTCTGCCAGACCCAAAGTCAGTTTTTCTATGGCTTTGATTCAGCAGCATGCTTCAGCACTCTTATCTTGGAGCAATCCTGTTGATTTCCTGGCCGAGATACAGGACCTCCGCTTAACCCAGGAGGTGCACAGTCCCACCAGAGGAAATGCCCTGTTGAACCTGGTCCTGGCCACAGGTGATAATCTGGTAAGGGGGCTCCAGGTCCTTGACCACCTGGGTGATAGCAATCATTGCTTGCTGGAATTCACCATCCAGCGCAGGGTGACAAGGGCCTACAGCAAGGCGATAGCCCTAGACTTCAAGACGGCCAATTTCAAAGAGTTGAGGAAATTGGTGGAAGAGGCGCTGGGGTTCGAGGGCAGGGGAACTCAGTACCCAAGATGAGTGGTCGTTCCTTAAGGAGACAATACTCGGGGCCCAAGGGGTGACAATCCCAACAAGAAGCAAGGGGGGCAAGAGTGCCCAAAAGCCCCCCTGGCTCACCAAGGACGTCCGGGAATGCCTGGTTGCCAAAAAGGCGGCATACACCCAGGAAGTGTGGGCTTTCTCCAAAGAGGAGTATACCTCCACTGTTCGGGCCTGTAGGGGGGCTGTTAGGAAAGCTAAGGCAGACATAGAGCTAGGACTAGCATCCAAGATCAAAGATAATAAATAGTCCTTTTTCAAATATATAGGGAAGATGAAGAAGGCACCAGGAAACGTGGGGCCCCTGCAAGATATGCTGGGCAATCTGGTGGTTGTGCCAGAGGAGAAGGCAGACCTCTAACAAATTCTTCACCTCCGTTTTCTTGTGCAGGGACCGGGACTCCCCCACCGTGATTCAAAATGGACTCAAAGGGAACGCCCCAAGACCTAAGGTTGAGGAGGACCAGGTTAGAGTGCTTCTGGAGGGGCTGGACATGTTCAAATCAGAAAGTCCAGATGCTCTCCACCCCAGAGTGTTGAGGGAGCTAGCAGGGGTTATTGCAGGACCCTTGGCACGGCTTTACGAGTGCTCGTGGTGCTCGGGCCAGGTGCCAGATGATTGGAAGATAGCCAATGTGGTCCCCATCTTTAAAAAAAGGGAGGAGGGAGGACCTGGACAACTATAGGCCCATCAGTCTTACCTCAATCCTGGGGAAACTCTTTGAGAAGATCATCAAGGAGCACATCTGTGATGGCTCAAGGGCAACCAACACGGTTTTGTGTCAGACCAACCTGATTGCCTTTTACAACCAGATCACAAAAGCATTGGATGCAGGTGTCACCTTGGATGTAGTCTCTCTGGACTTCAGCAAGGCCTTTGACACTGTCAACCACCCCATCCTCATTACAAAAACTAGGCGACTGTGGCATTGATGCCTACGCAGTCAGATGGATTACGAATTGGCTGAAGGGTCGTACTCAGAGGGTAGTGGTGGACGGGTCATATTCGACCTGGGGGGAAGTGGGCAGCGGAGTCCCCCAAGGCTCGGTCCTTAAGCCCGCATTGTTCAATTTCTTTATCAGCGATTTGGACGATGGGGTGCAAAGCAACATGTTCAAATTTGCTGATGATACCAAAATTTGGGGTGAGGTGGGCATGTTAGCAGGGAGGGAAAGATTGCAGAAAGACCTGGATAGGTTGCAGGGGTGGGCTAACAAAACCAGGATGTGTTTCAATACTGACAAGTACAGGATGCTGCACTGGGGCAGTAGTAACCAGCAGCACACTTATAAGATGGGAAACTCCCTTCTTATAAGAGCACGGAGGTGGAAAGGGATCTTGGAGTCATCATTGATTCCAAGATGAACATGGGCCGACAATGCGAGGTCACGGTCGGCAGGGCTAACCGGAACCTATCGTGCATCCACAGGTGCATCTCGAGTAGGACCAAGGAGGTGATCCTCCCCCTCTATGCGACACTGGTCAGGCTGCAGCTGGAGTACTGTGTCCAGTTCTGGGCACCCCACTTCAAGAGGGATGTGGACAACATTGAGAGGGTCCAGAGGAGGGCCACCCGCATGATCCAGGGACAACAGGGCAGACCCTACAGTGAGAGACTGCGGGACCTGAACCTGTTCAGCCTTCACAAGAGAAGGCTGAGGGGAGACCAGAAGGGTTTGGGGGAGACCTTGTTTCCCCTAGCACCACCTGGGATAACAAGGAACAACAGCCACAAGTTGTTGGAGAGTAGGTTTAGATTAGACATCCATAGGAACTACTTCAGTTAGGGCGGCTAGGATCTGGAACCAACTTCCAAGGGAAGTGGTGCTGGCTCCTACCCTGGGGGTCTTTAAGAAGTGGCTTGATGCCTACCTGGCGGGTCATTTGAGCCCAGTTTTCCTCCTGCCCAGGCAGGGGGTCAGACTTGAAGATCTACAAGGTTCCTTCCAACCCTACTTCTATGATTTTGTGACTTCTCTTCACACTCAGAAAGCCATTTCATTTTAAATAAAAAAAGCAATCATTTTACTTTTGTTCTTATTTTGAACCTTTGAAAGCAGTCAAAAACTTGTCTGCTGTCTACTCATGCAACTGGACAAGATCCATCATCTTCTTAATTCTACAGTCACTAAAACTTTAGAAGAGAAAAAATAATGCCAATACCAATAATAAATACAAATAAGAACACAAACTCCCTCCCATGACACACAGCCAGCATCAGCACATTTCAAGACAAACTAAATATCTGACTGGTGAGCAACATAGATATTTCTAGAGTCAGCAGCCTACTGTCAGTGAAGTGTCTTTGTTCTTGTATAACATTATAAATTAAACTTCATAAGCTGCAGAAGCATTCATGACTTCTTGTTGGAGACTTTGATGCAGACTGGCTACAAAAACCTTTGAAATATATAAACTCTGATTGAGACCTGCCTTCAGTTTACAGAAGAACATACAAACCAGACCACTGATGTCTTAGAGAAGATTTAGCAGTTGGCATTCTTGTTACAACTTTGTTATGTTAAAGTTTTCTGTGTATTGACACCTGGTGGTTGATAAAATGACTCCTCTGACAAGCATTATTAGGCCAAGGTTTCCAAAATATTCAAGAAAACAAAAAAAAGACTGAACTGCTAAGAGGGTACCAAATGGAAAATAAAAAGAAAGAAAAACAAACTTGGAATATGGAGATGTCATTAACTGGAACCAACCTGCATGTCTGCAATAAACACACAAGCATAAAAAGCACATTCTCTAAAATGCAGTAATAATTAAACTGAGCCATCTTCTGTTTAGAGTAGTTTATTTAATGAGTCTTACATTTTGGAAACACAATGTTACTTATAGATGTGTTTAAAAACAAAAAGTAGTTAAACCAAATAATGGCAGTATGCTGATGCACTTTGAGGATGATCTTTCAAGTTGAGGACTGTAAATTCTATATTTGAGAGAGAAACAAATGCAGAATACATTTTATTCTTCCTTTTCTCATCTTGTAAACAAGTTTGGAATAAGTTTACCAGTTTGGAAATTAAGTGTGGAGAATTTAAATAATTATCCTGCCCTTTAAGGGGCTAATCCGGACATTGGCCGTGTGGCCATAACAATTCTGTCACAGGATTCTGTCAAAGACTTTGCGGCCTCAGAGCACCTAGCACCTCACAGGATCAGGAAACATTTGTTTAAAATGCGGACCATATGAATATTTGTATGGAAAATGTAACAGAAATGTGTTTGTTTTTCAGTAGTACTTAAAATGTGTTACTTAGTGCTGCTATATACCCTCATGCACACAAAAGAAAAATAGTACTTCCCTGAAATGACAATAATTATAAATAGAAATAGGAAAAGTATGATTTGAGCTGCTTTCAACATGTTTCTTAGTAACAAGAATTCAGGCAAGCTTCCAGATATCATTGACAAGCTACAGAACAGTCTCAGCACCCACTGGCCTCAGGAATATCCAAGCTGCATAAAACACCTAGCTTCTAATTTTGGACACCTAAAATAGACAGGCTATTATAACAGACACAGCACCATTATATCTGAGGACAGGGCCCTAAATAAGGTTGGATGTTTGAATAGTCAAATAAAGTTTGGTCATTTGACCGGTGAAAATTGTAAAAAATTGCCAGTAGGTCTAAATAATATGCAGAACACCCCCCCCCCCCACACACACACACACACTTTCCATTAAGAAGTGTGACAAAAACAATTTTAAAAATCATACTTCTGTCAAGAAAACTACAAGGGTTTTGTTTTGTTTTATAAAATTGTTATAATCTTTGGTCAAAAAATATACAGTCAATTGACAATATTTGACCAGTAAATTGACTGGCTTGTCAACCCAAGCCTTAAATAATGCAACTTAAAATGTGAATTGTGTCATACCAAAATTTGAAAGTTATATTCCTGC
>NW_005842172.1:979495-984144 GCF_000455745.1 Alligator sinensis
CTGCTGAAAGCTAATACACAATATATTTAATGCATTTTCTTTCATTGTCCATATTTATAGATCAACTTATCAATATATTGAGACAAAAACAGATCATAATACATGTAGATAGTGACAGAGATGTGTATAAATGCTCCATCTTAATTTTGAGTTAACTAATAGAATAGATAATCTTATTGTATGCTTTCAGTAAAATATGATTTCTATAAATACTGTTATTTAATATAATTTTTATTGCTCATGTTATTGTACTATTTTGGCAAAAGTTGTAAATAAAAGTTGTAAATAAACTACAACTGTACTATTATCTGTAACATAACAAGAGGGAACTATAACTTTAAATTCACAAAAATGAAGTGTGAATTTATATTCAAGCTTCTAACTCTATATTTATTAGGGCTGTGTGAAACGGCACCATTCCGTTGCGCCTTGAGTTTTGACAGAACAGTGTTTCATATCAAATTTTATTTCAAGTCGAAACAGCTGTTCCATTCTATTCGGTCAAAACAGAAAGGCTGTTTCGAGTTTTGCTGGGGATGGGAAGTCAGCACAGCTGGGCTGCTTCCCCGTCCCTCATGCTACATCGTGCCTGGGCTGCCTCCTGATGTAGTGCAGGGAATGGGAAAGCAGCCCAGCTGGGCTGCCTCCCGCCCCCAGCATGATGTAGCTTGGGGGACTGGAAAGCAGCCCAGGTGGACTGACTTCCCATCCCTAGCATATGGTTGAAACGTTTCAACTTTTAAAACATTTCAACCAGCCTTATTTTGTTTCGAGGCTATTTTGACGGTCTCTGTTTCATTCCAATTTTGCTGTTTCGACCTTGAAATTGCCTCTCACCCCTGGTTCAATGTAGCATGGGAAACCGGGAAGCAGCCCAGCTTTTGTTTCACCATTTTGAAATGACAGTCCCCAGCTCACTGTGGCTTAACACGTACATGTAACATGAGTTTTGCTTTCAAGAATTTGGGGTGCAGTTTCCCCAAACCCTCTGATTCTGTCTCCTTGAAACTTAGCAGGCTTCATGCCCTCATAAGGGGCTACCATTTCTGTAGGTTTCATCCAAATCAAGACAGAAATGATGAAGTTATAGGCTGTTTTGTCCTTCCCCGTTATATCCTATGGGCAAAACATCGAAACAGATTTGCCATTTTGCCGGAACAAAATGGAACAGCTATTTCGAATTGAAACAAAATACTAAACAAAATGCTGTTCCGTCGATACACTGGTCAAAACAAAATGCTGCCATGTTGCACAGCCCTAATGTCTATGTGCTACTTTAATGCAAGTAAGAAATAATAATGATAATATTTTTCCTGGTGGTAAATGATTACCTTGTTCTCTGCTACTTTTAGATTCTCTAGGAATTAATTGTGGAGCTTTCAGTATTTCAGCCTCTTGAGAAAGTTTTGTATTTCTTTGGCCAAAATCAGATGCAACGTTTAGACTGTTCCAAATGTGGCTTAGAATGGGAGCATACAGACATACATGCCAACTAAAATGGTCTAAGGCTAGCTGCAGCATGAAAAAGTTCTTGTGGAAAAATCAGGTACTATTTTAATTTGTTACACTGTGTATATCCTGTGTTCTGTGCATACTCACTGCGCTGTGACATGGGTTCAGTCAATGTTCTGACTTGGGTTCGTTCCAACTTGAGCTTCTTCTAACTTGCAAGCCCAGTGTCCCACCTATGCAATAATCATCTGTACTGACTTGTTCATGCTAAGAGAAGAGCACCATCCTTCCTGGATTTTAGATGTATGCATTTCCAGGGATTAATGCTTTAGTCCACTAGAATTATGACAGTATGATTAAGAGTAAGGAAACTGATCAAAATATGCTCATCAGTCTCACATTTCTTTTTCTCCAAGGCTTGCAATGTTCCTTGACTTCATTATTTAGGGGGGAAAAATACTAAAAATGTTATTTCTACTACTCCACAGTGAAATTTCTCTCTTCAGTGTCAGTATGACTGAATGGGTGGTAACCTCAGAAGGGCAGTGTGTGGCATGCAAACTGGCAATTAAATCCTAATGAGATGAGATCAGACTCAAAGTCTCCATTACTTATTTTGCCTTTCCTTATATAAGCATGTCTAGCCTTCCTTAGTTCTAGGACTGTTTCAACATTATAATAGAAAAAATTTGAGTGCTCTTCAACTCCTCAGAATATTTCCATCCAGGGCTCAGTATCTCTATTATCTATTTATCAGTTAGTGCTGCAATTCAGAGCATCTTTAAGCAGTATGCTGAGGATATTACATATATTGCCTTTCAGAGTATATTATGTTGGTAGCATTTTCTGGCAGAAGGCAAGGCAATTTATGGCCAAAAATTATTTAAAAAAAAAAAAAAAACAAACCAAGATGCAATGTGTACCTGACAAGGAGTCAGGAGACCTAGGTTCTAGTTTTGGCTCTGGATAAGTCATTTAATGCTCTTGTGCCTGGTTTTTCCCCACCCATAGGCATTTTGTAAAAGTACTTTGCGGCTGATAGATGAAAACTGACATGTATGGCAAGGTAATATTTTTTGCAACACTAATTCAGCAACAAGCTGTAATTATATTAATCTCCTAAAATGTTCGTATCTCAATATAAGATTTCTGTGAATATTTGGTTAGAGTACAGATGATCAGAAATTTTCTAATAAATTCTTTTAAGAATGTATTGACAATTTGATGTTTTCCAGAACTTCAGGTCCCCCAGGTGAGTGCCTTAAGTACTAGGATGTATACTAATCAGATATAGGATTTCTCACTCTTGGTTTTTGTTTAAAAACCATAGTTGAAATGGCTTTGGTTTGTTCTAATATGAAATTAAAACTTTTTGAAATCTCAAAAAAATGTTTATGGAAAAAAAATGTCCTGTCCAGCTCTGGGTCAGAATAGTCACCATTACTATTTCCTTGTGGTGGTGATGTCACCTACATGCCTCATATTTATTACCATTATATTAGAATCATTTTACTAATGGTCATTTAGGCCAACTAATTAGTGAACAGAAGACAACGTCCAATGGTATTTTGTATTTAGTTACATACTTATAGCATAATAGGCATGTTTGCAGAAGGTTGACCACAGTTCTACAGAGTAGTAATGAAAACCAAACACATTCTTTGCAGAAGCCACTGAGTTCCACTCAGCTGAAGAGGAAACTCTAAATCATGCAATTAAACTATAAATTACACTATAGAAATTGTCACTGCACAGGAAATGTAATTGCTACGGTTCACGTGGTGATCTGTAAAGGCAATGGAAGTGGCAGGTGTTTAGCACCCTTAAAAAGCAGGGAGAGTACAGCATTGCATAAATGCCTTGAAGGCAATTGATTTGTAGAGGTGTCACATAGGGCATAATTCGTCTTACAGAACCTGTATTATAGGTGAGGATACACAAAATGGAAAGAACTTAGACTGAGATTTTAAGGGTGGCCATCAAGAAAATCATTTTACTTTTAAACTACACATTTGGAATGGAAGTTGTTGAGAGAACAACTGTGGAACTATGCACAAATCCATTATTAGAGTCCAATATTCAGAACATTTTGTAGTGGAATTTAATATGCTTTAAGAAACCCACTGATCCTCCATGGAGAAGTGAGAGAAATATGGAGCCCCATCCATATTATATATATATATCTATATCTATATCTCCATATCTCTCTCTCTATATATCTATAGGGCTCCATATTTTTCTCACTTCTCCATATTTTTATATACGCATATACATATACATACATATACATACACACACACACACACACACACACACACACACACACACACACACACACACACACACCAATTGAACATAATGTTTTCTTGATATATTTACAATTTCAAAGCAATTTGGAAGCCTACCAGTGCTTCAATCACTATAATAAATACATTCATAGAATTTATCTTATTTACACCTATACATTTTGGGATCTGATTTTGGGTTTATCATGGAAAAATTAGAGCTCTCCCTGCCCTCTTTACTCTCCAGGATGCAGGTCTAGACCCCTCACTCCCTACCCACAGCCAGCCCTGCCAGAGGGGGCTCCCAGCTGCCAAGGACCTGCCCCCCTGCAGTAGCACCCGAGCTCCAGATGCCACCCGTAGGAGGCAATGGCTGCTATGGCAGAGTGGGATGCAGAGCCCGGCTCCCCCTCCCCCATGGGTAGCACAACCAAAGTGGATCCTAGGGAGGGTGGGGGCAGGTGCAGGCTGCCCACTTCAGGCTCAGGCTCCCTGCCCTGCTACCCTCCCTCTGGGGTTTCTGCAGGCAGAGCGGGGCCAGGCAGGCAAGCTCATTGCCACTACTGGCAGCTCTACCTGCTCAGCAGCAGTGAGGGGCACAACTCTGCATGCAACCCCCCCCTCCCCCAAGTACTCTGCATGCCCCCCCCCCTCCCCCAACTGCTGCTGGGTGGGAAGGGAGCGTGTCACCATGACAGTGTGGGGCTTGCAGTGGCAAGAACCTTCCCTGCCTCACTGTGCCCTGGGTTCTGCCCACTGGGTTGGAGGCCCCAGGGGAAAGGCAGTAGGGCAGGGAGTACAAGCCCACAATGGGCAGCCTGCATCCACCCTGCACATAGATCTGCAGGCACGTGCCCCTCTGCCACCCCTCCCCACCCCGGACTTAGTAGCTGTGAGACTTTAATTAAAGTC
>NW_005842172.1:984154-984625 GCF_000455745.1 Alligator sinensis
AGGAAAGACACAAAATAAAGAATAATTACCATGATAGTAATTTTAAATGTTGTAGTTATTATTACTAATACTTTGTTGTATTTTATTTTCTGCCTCTAAAGAAGACTCACTTCTGTTTTTCATTTTTAATTAGCAGAATAACACAATCATAATATTTATTACTCCAGAAGTAGTTCTGATTATAAAGTAGCTACAGAAGGAAAAGAAAGGCATCAGATCTTCTCTTCACTCCAATGAGTCTGTAAGGCCCAGATCCAACAAGGGACTTAGGTCACTACAGTAGGACTTCTACATTACAGCAGGGGCAGGGGTTGATGTCCAGCCCACCAGGGACAGGTTGCACCACAGCCCCCACCCCAGCTGGTAGCCTCCATGCCTGGCCAGCCCCAGTTCCAGGTACCACTGCTTTTATGTCCTCCTGGCCACTGCCAAAGCCAGACTCAGCACCTGCTCCCTCCATTGCCACCTTCC
>NW_005842172.1:984666-1012388 GCF_000455745.1 Alligator sinensis
TGCTGAACTGTGTCAAGGCCAGGGAATCCATGGCCAAGTGCTGTCCCAGAGTCATTCATCCCGGTATCGGAACTTGATATTTACATTTTGGGACTGTCCCACCCAATTAGATACAGGTGGTTACCCTACACAGTGTCAGTTTCAGCAGGGTCAACAGTTCCTCTTCCCCTGTCCCATCAGACTAATACTTTGCCTGGTGATTATAGCACTCAGAAGCATAAGGAGCTCTTTCAGTTCTTCCCCCTCCTGCCTCTCAGATACAATTCTAAGCATGGGGCTGCACCTACCCAGCTCTTATGGTTGGCAGAGGCACAGGGTTGCCCCTGGTCTGGCAAAGACTCCTAGGAGAGAAGCTCATTATGGTACTCCCTCTGAGTTGGTGCCCAGGGCTGGTGCCCCACTCATTCTGCCCTAGTTATGCTATTGAGAGCATTCTCCTAAGAGATGAGAAATGTCCATTTGAATCCTCTCAGGTTGAGGACAGCTTAACTCCATATTTCAGTTCTTTGGAGAGTGCTCTAACCAGTATATTATATGAAAGGTGAATCCTCTGGCTGTATCTGCTAAAATTCTACAAAACATAACATGTAGATGCCTACCCTTAGGAGGGGATTCTGAATCCTGAGTGAATGGAGGGGGCTGTCTGTAGCCTTAATTTAAATGCCTCAGCTCTATAGAAGGGCAGGAATATCTTATTACTTCCTACAGGCTAGCTCTAAACAACCCCCTACTCAACTTGTCAGTTTTTGGATCTCGCCATGAACTGTAGACACCTAATTCCAGGTTTTGGATTAAACTCTCAGGATCAGATACTGAAGAGTTCAGTGTTACATTGCCTAATTTTTAGGCACTTATGTCCTTCATTGGACCGAGACGTAAAAGCTTACTTATCTATATTGCAAGGGAGGCTTTTTCTCAATTGACCAAGTGTAAACTAGATGAACAGTTTCTTGCCTTGAATCTTCAACTCGTTGCAGCCCCTCCAATGTACATTAAATTTCAGTCTTCAGATAAGAGAAGTTTAAAAGAGCTGTACATAGAAGACAGCCAACATAGCACTGATAAGAAAAACCTTCACAACTACTGAGTGAAATAAGGAGTGTTAGACAAATTTTCTTTAGTTGCCCAGCAACTAAAGAGAAATTATATGCTCACAAAGACTTATTTGCACCCAGACATAAGTCCCTGCAAGCAGCATCAGTTCTATAAACAATTTAATGTTTGCAATAAGATATCCATTAAAATGTTATCTGGACTGCCATGCCAAGTACAAAACTGTGTATACATGCAGCTGTGCTAGCCCTGAACTCTTACACAGTTGACAGTGAAACACATTCGGGAAACATGCAACTAGTAGCACATCAGTTACTCAGACTGAATAATATGGCTATTTGTTTGGTCAGTCACTCATTGATGCTAGTGGAGTCTGGTTTATTTTTATTTTCTGTTTAATGACCCTTCTATCATGTTAAATTGTGTATCAATTGAGTTATGTGCTAGAGTTTGTGCTATTATGTATATGTCATGTTAGTTAACTCAGTCCTTAATCACTATCCTTTTTATCCTTGCTTTGCAATTTGGGGCCTAATTCTTCAGACATATACGTTGTTTAATCATTTTCCATTAATTGGATCAATCATTTCTTTATGTTTTAAAACAGTGAGGAAACAAATCTGATAAAATAGAGCTAACCTATTATTGTTAAGCTAAAATGCAACACTTAATTTACATTAGTCACAGGTGTGTCATTGTACCACTTGTTAGAGGGGGGGGGGGAAGCTCACGAGTGAAATTTTATTCTGAAAAGTGACCCTTTAAAAAATGGTACACTCAGGACCCAGCTTACTTGTATCTGACTAATTTCCATCATAGCAACTTCCATTGGTCAGCATACATTTTTTTTTTAAGTGTTTTCCAACTACTAGCCTACCAGAAGCACCTTGGGTTCTGATATTAAAGAAGGGTACTTTTCTTCCAGTAGCACCAGGCATATATATTTTGTAGAGGCCATGACAAGTTCTACTATCAGTCAGACCTGTGCTTCCCAATAATGTTTTGATTATTGTTTCATTCCTGTCCTGAATTTGTACGGGAGTCACAGATAGTTGAAGAAACAATTTGGTCCATCGACCTTCTGTTTCTGGTAATGACACATGAGATGACAAGAATTCAGCTCGACTGTTGAAGCTCAGGTGAGTTCGTGGAGCTAACCATTAAGGAACAAAATATCCTTTGTATATGCAAACTGAAGAAATTTGGTATGAGATGCACTGAATATGAAATTCACTGTTACTGTTATACTATTATTTTAAGAATGCAATCAGACTTTTCCTTGTGATCATGCTTTGTTCTCACCTTATATACCCCCTGACTGCTTGTTGTCATGTGTCCATTTCACTGTTTTCAAGCTCAGATTTATGACCTCTTAACAAATACAACATCCCAGTCTTAAAAGTTGCCCTGTATTAAATGTCATTGAAGCCTATTGATCATTATACAAACATCATGGAATAACAGAGACTTGGTAGGATGCTCACATGATTGCAGCACTGCCATGGATGGGTATATAAACTGTTTAGGAAGGGCAGGCTGGAGGGAAGAGGAAAAGGAGTTGCACTTCATGTAAAAGAATGATGGGAGTGCTCCTATCTCCAGTTTCATACTGGAGGTCTGCCTGTCCAAAGTCTCTGGTTTATGGTCAGAGGAGAGAGTAACAAGGGTAATGTTGTGGTGGGGATCTGCTATCTACTACTAGACAAGGAAGAAATGTTGAATGAGGCTTTTGTCAAACAGCTAGCAGAAGTTTCCCCATCACAAGCCCTAGTTCTCATGGGGGACTTCAATCACCCTGACATCTGTTGGGTGGTCAGTACAGAAGTGTACAGGCAACCCAGGAAGTTTCTGGAGAGTGTTGGGGACCACTTCCTGGTGCAAGTGCTGGAGGGGCTAACTAGGGGCTGTGGTCTTCTTGACCTACTGCTCACAAATGGGGAAGAATTGGTAGGGAATGTAATGGTGGATGGCAAGTTGGGCAGCAGTGTCCACGAGATGGTTACTTGAAGGTTTTTAAGACCCAACTAGAAAAAGCCTTGGCTGAAAATGTTGTAGTTGGGGATGGTCCTGCTTTGAACAGAGGGTTGGACTAGATGACCTCCTAAGGTCCCTTCCAACCCTTATTTTGTATGATTATATGGTCTGCTGCCAGAGGAGAACTTGAGAGTGGTGCTTCTTTACCACAAATGTGATTGTAAGGTACAGAGCCATATTAATTTCTGGCATAATTCTGGATGCTTCTTCACTCCAGTGGTGATTAGTTTAGCTCAAGACATCTGAATGACCAAAATTATATAGAGGGAGGTATAACATACTGTAAGATCACTGTGCTCCATAGTGTAACACCCATTTATGCTAATATTTGAATTTCCCTTGAACTTGAATATTTAGAAATGATGAAAAATGAAGACGAGACTCTGTAATGTACAAGTTGAATTAAAAAGTGATGTAGGCTGCATTCGAAATATTTTGAACTGTACCAGGTGATTCTAAAAAGAGAATGAAAATCTGCTTAAGATGCCTCTTGACCATGGGAGGAATGGGCACAGGAATATCTGCCAAGCTTTTATACTCTAAGCATTCCCCTTAATTGCAAGGGCAAAGGAACAGGACTGAGCACAAGGGGTTGGAAAAATCCTGTACCTCTCCTCACCTTGTGTACCCGCACAGCACACACAATTTAATACCGGTATTCTGATCACAGGCCCTGATCTAGATTGGAGTTCTGTTGTGTTAGGCACTGTACAAACATAAGTGTAGATATAGTCCATGACCCAAACAATTCTGTTAAATTTTCCTATAACACCATGACATGCGAATTCAGCTGGTGTAACCACCAGTGTCTTGAGCTTAACTTGTGCTTTTTTGATCTGTGAACTGAAAAGATTCTCAAATATGGTTATTTCCTTCCAGTATGGAAATAGCCTCAGTTACTTCCAAAGCATCATCCTTCACCTCCTCTGAGCCCTGCAGAGGGTATTCTTTGGGTAGTCTATACAAGTAGCTTGGATGGAAGCAGGTAGGCACAGAAAGATAGGGCAAGGAATGATTTATCTAGTCTTAAAAGAGAGAGTCCTAAATGAAAAAAATTACTAATGCTATATTTTTTCTGTATAATCCTTACCCTTAAAAATCCTGGGGACCACCTGCTACTAGGTTTTGCAAAGACTGTAGCCCCAGTGGAACACTGCTATCAGGGAACAGATGGTACCACCATGTGTCACAACTAGTGCAATGAACCAGCAAGTCTGGGAATTAACTCTGCAGGGATTCACTTCTGGAAAACTAGTTACAGGGAGAAAGCTGTAGAGATTGTCCCTTGCCCAAATCTTCTCCTGTGGTTTTTAACCACAAGAAGAGCTTATGTGGATCTTGTGGATTGTCCCACTCTGGTAGGAACATCTCCGAAAGGAAGTGGTTAGTGTTTGTCTAGACCAGAGATGTTTAATTTAAACTAATGCATGTATAACCATGTGGTTCCAAAATGTTACCATTTTAATAGGTCAAGACTTTGAATTGTTTGCTATCCTGAACTTTGAGAAAAAGACAAAAAAAAAACAAAAAGTTTTCTTGGAACAAAAGATTTTTGTTTGTTTGGGGGGGGTTGTTTTGGGGGTTTTGTTTTGTTTTTTTACAATAATTTGTTTTTGGTTTATGTCTTTTACCAGACCAATTTTCTGCTGCTTTTTTTTTTTTTTTAAAACCTTTTTGATGCTGAAAGTAAATCATCTTAACATGTTCTTTCTTTTCTCTGGTATTCATGTAGAAAAGCTTCATTATATTTAGTTTATTTTACACATTTTTTTAAAAATTATAGCTATTGTCTGCAAACCGCTTCTCAAGGTAGCGTAAGTTTGGAAATTGGTAGTATAAGTAACCATAATTCTGTTTCCATCTAATACACATTTTTGTATGCAAAAGCCTGGTGGCTATAGGATAGGGCTGTGAAAGAAGAATTTGGTATTTTTTTATTCTAATTTAGAAGAAATACATCATGGATTTTTAAGCCAATCTCATAATTTGTTAGATCCTAGCTCATGACTTTTTTCTTGATGTATTTAGTTGATGATACTAGATTTAGCTCATGATATTTATTGTGATTACTTTCTGAAATTGAGGACAAAATGCATTCTTCATTTTTTTTTTTTATTCCTTTTGACATCAGTGGAATATTTTTCCCCAAATAAGACTAAACTTAGCATTGATCTCTCATGTATGGCCTACACAGTGCTCGGTCACATCATTTATTTTATAGAACAACAGATATGAGGGGGAAAAAGTGCTTTTCAGTTGCTTTTAGCATCACACCTGCCAACAGTAAAATGGTGAGCGCTGTGGTGCACTGTCTCATATGAGAAAGAATGAACTCTAGGCCCTTGTGAAGCATATGAGCTTCTCACTGTCAAGTAAGTATTTGAAATGTATCTTTAGGGGCTACATTACAATACTGTAAAATCTGACAAAGTTTCTGCTGAATTCAAGTTTAAAATGTCTCACTTTCCTTCAAGTGTCTGAACTCTCTGACCTAGCCCACCTGCAGATGAGTCAGGTAATTCTAGAACAAGAAAAAAGAAGAATAAGGAATTCATTTACTAACTCCCATGCGAACAGTATAGTCAACTGAAATAGATAAGATAATGTTCAATTTGTGCAGTTAGTGAGTCAAATTCTCTTTTTTGGTTACACCGAGATAAATCCATCGGATGAGAAGAGAAATTGGCCTGTCACATGAAAAGCATATTAAACAATGGCAAATTTCCTACAATATGATATGATTGTCTATGTGTAGACATTAAAATCATTAAGATTCAGTTATATAACCTTAAGATCCATAGATGCAACGAAACAGATATAAGCATTGCAACTCTTTAAAAGGTGCCCGTAGTGGAATCCAGAACCCTGTATGAGGGGCATAGGTTCCCTTTTCAGTTCATGGGGCCTCAGAATAGGATCCAAGAGCACCTGAACACTGAGTATGGAGCCTCTTAGCACTATTCAATAGGAAAGGAGTACAGCTGAAGTGCTACGCTCCGAGTCTTGGGTTTCTCTTACTCAGTACTGCAGAGGCACGCATGTTCATTTGTGATCCAACAGTTCAAAACCCTCTCTTGAAAGAAGGTGCCTATTTTTTATTTTCCTATGAACAGAACAGAGATCACGCTATCTCTCCTTCTCAGGAAGGATCCTCTTTCTATACAACCACCTCATATTTAGAGTTTTCATTCAGTACATGGAACACTACAGTCAGTTCCTATCCCTAGATAGGAATTAACCTCTGACCTAGGGGATCCAAACTCATGCTATATACTTCCCAGAAGACTGCGGCAACCACAAAGCCACAACCCTCTTGTGAAGAAAGGGAGGCAATGCAAGAGGAAGTATGACTAGTGCAGTATTTATGGCACTCGCCTGGAGTTTGGAGGAGGGGGTAGGTTAGCTTGGACTCCAGCCCAGGATTGCCTTTTCCAAGGACTCCTTCTCCACATAAATGCCTCATATAGGTAAGGGGAGAAAGGAGGATGCTTGCAAGACCCAGGCTGCGGTAACAGACTGCTCTTCCAGTCATTCATGGGAGCATCAGAGACCTGGCAGCAGCAAGTGGCAACTAGGAGAACTACAACCAAGTAAAGGCTACAGTCACAGAAAAGCCCAGTCAAGACCTCATGGAAAATTTGAGAGCTGTGGCAGCTGCAGTCAACAATGACTTTTGCAGAGCTGTATGAAGGAATTATAGGGCCTGGCATACTGCCAAAGTAGGAAAGTTTTCTATATTTTCTAGCTAGCAGAAGTACACTGGCATGCCTCCCTCTAAGCAAGGAACACTAGTAGTGTGCAGGTGGAGAGGAACCTTTGAGAGACAAACAACAAGAGGGACAAATCCCCAATTCCGCCCGGAGAAAAAGGATTGCTTACAGGCTTGGACAGTTCAAACTTGGATACTAAGGTCCACATGCTTGTCAGCTAGTGATAAGTAGCACTCCTAATCAGGAGGCCTATAAGGGGAATTCCTTCAGCAAAGGGGCTATGTTGAAAGTACAAAGGACTTGGACATGGAGGCTGAATTGAGGGAAAGAAACAGCCAAGGCAGAAATTTGGATGAAACCTTGCTGCAAGTGGCTCATGAGTAGACCAGCCTGAACCCACAAGCTACTGGGATAGAAGCTGCCAGCTATCTTGTGCAAGTAACGGTGCAAACAGTCTGCCTCCATAGCAAGAGTGGGTTGCACCATTTCAGCAGATGGACAGACTGATGAGGTCCACCATCAGGCAAAGCCAAGAAGCTCCACCAACAGTGGAAATTCTGCTTGGGAGGTAGGGTTGGCACAGGTGGAGCTGGCGTAAGCTGTTGGCACAGGTGTGGAGTGGAAACAATCTCCCAGAAGACTCCAGATCTAAAGGTAGACATCCTGCACCTTAGTTGACCTAGAAAACCATAGGATGAACGGATGCTGATGCCCAGCAGCTACATGCCAAGTGTAACCAACAGACCCTTAGATCCCTTTCTCAGAGACTCGAGGGCAAAGGTCCCCATGAGCCTAACAGCCCTTAAAAGATAGCACGGTAAAGGCACACCAGTTTCTATAGTCAATAGTGCACAAGGGAGATGTGGCTAGTATCACATCTGCACACCTTTAACATCCAACCGGGGGAATCAGGTACCCATTTATAGCCAAATCAACAGGGGTCAGCCTTTTGCATGAGCCCAGAGCAGTATGTCTATGGACATGCATCTTAACTGTTTTGCCACTGCGTCCCTTTGTCAAGGCCCTCAAAAGCAGACATTTGGAAAGGAGAGCATGTAAATATAGTTAAACTTCTGTCCAGAGAAACTAAGTGAAAGCAGGTTAAAAGAAGCAAGCCCAAAAAGCTAGAACACTGGACAATTTGGACAACGACATTTCATGGACATACACACGTAATCACATATTTGGAATAGATTTCAAGGGCCGTCTTAGAAATCATAGAAAATTAGGATTGAAAGGAACCTCAGGAGGACATCCAGTCAACCCCCAGCTCAAAGCAGGGATCATCCCAGCCAAGACTTTTTCTAGCCAGGTCTTAAAAGCCACTAAGGATGTCCATGACATCTCTAGGTAACCAGTTCCAGTGTCTTACTACCCTCCTAATGAAAACATTCTTCCTAATATCTAACCTAAACATCCCTTGCTGCAACTTGAGACCATTGTTCCTTGTTCTGTCATCTGCCACCACTGAGAACAGTCTAGCTTCATCCTCTTTTGAACTCCCCTTCAGGTAGTTGAAGGCTGCTATTAAATCCCCTCCCAGTCTTCTCTTCTCTAGACTAAATAAGTAAGCCCAGTTCCCTCTGCCTCTCCTCATAAGGCATGTGCCCCAGTCTCCTCACCATTTTTGTTGACCTCTGCTGGACTCTCTCCAGTTTGTCCACATCCTTTCTATAGTGGGGGGCCCAAAACTGAGCACAGTACTCCAGATGTGGCCTCACCAGTGCTGAATAGAGGGGAAGAATCACTTCCCCTGATCTGCTGAGAATGCTCCTACCAGTGTAGCCCAGTATGCCATTAGCCTTCAACAAGGGCACACTGTTGGCTTATATTCAGCTTATTGTCCACTGTAACCCTCAGATCCTTTTCTGCAGAGCTGCTGCCCTGCCAGTCAGCCCCTATCCTGTACTGGTTCATGGGATTGTTCCATCCTAAGTGCAGGACTTAGCACTTGTCCTGGTTAAACCTCATAAGATTTCTTTTGGCCCAATCCTCCAATTTGTCTAGGTCACTCTGAATCCTTGCCCTACCCTCCAGCATATCTACTATTCTCCCCAGTTTGGTGTCATCCACAAACTTGCTGAGGGTGCACTCCATCCCATCTTCCAGGTCATCGATGAAGATATTGAACAAAACCAGCCACATGACTAACCCCTGGGGCGCACCACTTGATACCAGCTGCCAACTAGACATCAAGGCATTGGTTACTACTCTGAGCCTGATGCTCCAGCCAGTTTTCTATCCACCTTACAGTCTATTCATCTAGGCCATATTTCCTTAGGTTACTTGCAAGAATGTTGTGGGAGACCATATCAAATGCCTTGCTAAAATAAAAGGCACATATCCTGCAAAAATGGAGGATTTTGTATCTTCTTTATGGCAGCCTTTTTTTTTTTTCCCCCGAAAAACACAACAAACTGAAAACTATCACGTGCCCCTTTTTAATCTCTTTAGTTCCAATGAGCTTTCCTCATGTGACTTGCTTTCCAAATGTTTTTGCATATTTAGTGGTTCCTTCTCAATCCTCTCCAGTTTCATTATATCGTTCTTAAAATGTGCTGCCTGAAGCTGGACACTAATCTAGCTGGGGCCTAATCAGTTTCAAGTAAAACAGTATCACCCCCTCCTATGTCTTGCATGTAGTGCTCCTATTAATTAAACCCAATGCTGGTTTCTTTTTTATATCATTGCATTCTTGACTTGCATTGGGTCTGTGATGCACTATAGCTCCCAGGTCCTTCAAGGCAATACGGTTATCAAACTGTCAAAACGGTTATCCCCTGATCTGAATTTGTGCCTTAGATTTTTCCTCTCTGTGTATTTGACCAATATGAGGTACAATATCATTTTGTCAGTAGTATGGTTCTCCAAGATGCTTTTGACTTTTAATCCTGTCCTCCAAAATATTTGCAAGACCTCCAAAAGGAAGGAGCCAAGGGTGAAGGTATATCCTTCCCAAATATACAGACATTGAATCAAGGGCATATAGAGTATGGTTGGGGTATAATGAGTTTAGACAAGTGGCACTCAACCTCTAGCCCACAAACTAAATTAGACCCATGGTGCCATTTTATCCAGTCTGCAGGGTTCCCCAAGGGGTCTGGAAATTTGGCAGTGCAGAAGCGATGGCAGCATTAATTGCCATGGCTTCCAGACCTATGGCTTCCCTACTGTCAGATTTCTAGATCTGTGGGGAGCCCTGCAGGCAAGGTAACTTAGTCCTATGCACTGGATCTCACTTGCAGACTGACACCGTATATTGACCCCATGCTGGATCTGTGCCACAGAATGGTCCCATAATAACTCATCCACCCCACAGGGCCAGAAGGATGAACACCACTGGCTTAGACTTAGAGAAGAAGATGAGCAAGACTTATTGCAAGGTAGAAAGGACCAGGGTTTGTGATTGAAATTCACAATTCATGCAGTTTCATTCAATGTGCTTATAAAAATAGTGGGTTACACCTAACCAAACCACAGGTCTCTAGAGGGGATAAGGCCTAATGTCCATTTGGCATTTAAAAGAAGGAAGTGATTTCATTCCAATTTCAGATCCACACATTAGTATAAGAAATGAGGAGACCAAAACAGATTATACATTTCTTACTATAACAAAAGAAAGTTCTAGTCTAGTGAAGAGAAGAAGCCATCAAGAGTTGCAGGAGTAACGGGAGGAACTTTAGATAAAAATGTCCTCTCCAATTAAAATTAGCAAGGGAAAGCCACAGTTACATGACAGTCTTAACAAGTTAGATACAGCTTATTCATGGAATGGATTTTCAGTACATTCTGAGATCCAACAATGGAGAGAATGAGCGGAAAAATTAAACTGTTAGAGAATATGAACAACTTAACCAGGAAAAAATACATTTGAAGTTTGCAGCTAAACAGGTGGTTGGGCCTGTCTTGAGCTTATTAATACATTGGTTAACTATGACAGAATACTAAGCTCTCTGGCTGTAACACCAAAAAACCCACTCTGGGTCCAGACATTAACTGTGGCTACCTGTCTGTACAATAAGGCTTCCCCTTATCCTGAGTCACATTCCTCTGCAAGGCAGCAGCATTCTGCTTACCTCCCCCCAAGGTAGCACAGGTGTCAGCTAAGAGCTCTCTTGGCCTCTCCTGCTCCAGAGCTTCTTCCTCTGCAGTTTTCAAAGCCAAACCAAATAGCTAGGTTAAGGACCTGAGTTTATATACATGCTAAACCCTGACCCTTCTGGTCAGGTGACTCAGCCTTCACAGGTGTATTCATTTTGACCCTAGGGCCCTGCCTGCCTGCCTGCCCTTAAGGCTGCTTAGCTGCTGCTTTCAGCTCTTAGCCACCAAGTAACCTGTCTGTCTTGTGCCTGTTACTACTGGTTTTTGGCTGCAACTCAGCTAGCATGTAGCTAGTGCCTTGGCTGCTAGCTTTCCCTGAACCAACTCACCATGCTGCAGTTTCCTTTCAAGTAACAGGAGCCTTCTGGCTCCCTGTTACAATGTGCTCCTTAAAAAGGAGGAGGAGAATATTGGATTATATGGGTTTATTTTATGCTTGTATGCTAATGGCAGTAATTGAAGAGTTATGCACAGTTCTTCTGATGCTGCAGTAACCATAGCAAGAATATGGCCAATGAAAAGTGAGCCAACTCAGAATCCCAAAGATTTATCCCCAAGTTTTTAACTGACTGGGTTTCCAGTTTGAAAATAATTACTGTTTTGATGAAACCATGCCTATGGGGTAACATTTCACATCTAGACTTTGAAAGGCAGGACATAATCTGATTATTTCACAATTTGAGTATTGTGAAATAATCAGACTTGAATCAAGCAGGTCACTTACCTGGATGACTTTCCCTCTTCATATTGGCTCTGATGACCATATCTGCATCTTAAAGAAGGTACATATGCAAGGAAATGCAGGGACTCAGGGTCTCCCTATAGTCTCTGAAAAGTTAATATACCAGTTTTTATGTAATTTGGATACATTGCAATGTATATTATGGCTTCCCACTGGAAATTTAGACAGTGTAAGATTATTGTCTAGGTAAGTTTTCTAGGAAATTTGCACTAAAATAATTGAAAGCGTCCTTGGGACTGCAGGATGGTGACCCTAAATAGGGCCCTTAGTCACATCATTTTTTCAGGGTGGCCATAGAAATGAAAGAATGATGGCTAATATAGGAAACATTTCACAAATAATTTAGTGAAGTATCAATCAGACAACATGATTGGAATTGCTCATATGAGTCCTAGATTATTTTGAGGTATAATCATCACTTTACTTATCTGGAAGAAAGATGCCTACAGTAATGGCACTGAGAGAAAATTAAATCAACCCTGATAGGGGGACCAGGATATGACCTTAGAGTGCTGATATTTATTTCCTTTTCCCAGTCATGTCATGTTACAAAAGGTTAATATTCCTGTGAAAAGCCAGATGTCAGTGTCCACTGATGTTTGTTACAAGGAGTGCAGACCAATAATACATGACATTTTAGCACAGGAAGTGATAAAGAATAGCCCTTCTATTTAAAACAATAGGAAGAATGCTTATGGAATGAGCTTACTCCGTGTTGGAATTCAGCCAGCATTCTGGTGTAGATGCTCATGTGGAAACAATACATCTTTGTTTCTGAACTTTATTGTACATTTGTATGTCTAAAGGTCCATGAAAGGACACAGACATCACAGATCACATTATTTTCTGCCAGTTTCTGAGATCTTTATATCACTGTTGAAAATAATGTGATCTGTCTGAATTTATTTTGATTGACATAATAAAAGCAGAAGTTATTGCTCAGACTTGACACAAATGATACTGTGATATTTATAGATTGACAAACTTGTTTGCACTGTAGTTTCAATTGTCTTAGATGCACAATTCATCCACATTGCTTAGAAAGCCAGAATAAGGTAGTAAATCAATCTTGTTTTGAGGAAAGTTAGTTCAACTTTTCATTGGACTATAATCTAACTTCTGGGAGTCTGGGACGATTCTTACTGTGAAAGTTTTTTCCAAGGAAACCCTAAATGTAACTCTATATTTTTCCTGGAAACAAACCATTTTCTGCTTTCCTGGACAGTGATTTGGGAAAGCTTCCCAGAACAAAAAACACATCACCCCTCTACTACCTGAAGAAGGCTAGTTACTACCAATGCAAGAAGACAGATATTTTTTAGTCTACCATAATTTTTCTCCCATGTTACAAACACTTGATTGTGGATCAAATGTACCTCATAGAAAAGAGCAATTCATTCATTATGAAGACATTCTCTGTTACTGATTTCTTGAAAACAGAAGCTAATTCTGCTCAGTTATCACACTAGTCAAAAACACATTTTCCCTTGTTGACCTTACTAATTATTTGAGTGCCCTTTGGGAAAAAAGAATGATGTAATAATTATTTTAAATCAGTTTTCAAAACCCTATCTGATTCATAAATTTTGTAAAGTAACACATGCATCTTCTATTAGGTTATGTTATAATTACTGTTGTAATTACTTTTGACAAGTTGACATCTGGCATGTCAAAAGAACATACGCATGGAACAGAATTGTGCAGCATCCCTCAGATAAAATAGCAGCACCATTTGCACTTCAGTGGTTAGAGGTATATCAGTATTTTCCCTTTATTCAGAGAGGGAATAAAGGGAACAGCCAGCAGCTGGAAGCCTGAAGCTAAAAAGCAAAATATTAGCATTCTCCCCACTCACTCCCACTCCCCCATAATCCTCCATTGTTTAATCAGGTTAATGCTTTTATTGAGATTTTATAATAGCTTCATTATGCAAAATGACTGTGCACTAGTGGGCCCCAAATTTATCTGTTTTGCAAAGTAGGCTCCTTATGCAATCACTGTTCTGACTAGTTCTTTTCGCTTTACAGGGGTAAAAAAAAAAGATCTTCTAAAGGCAGCAGAGAATTAAGACTAGTGGGCATTACAGTAAATGTACAGCACATGCATGGAGCTAATTGTAAAAAATGCTTCAGGACAGCTTTTGAGATAGCCATTGTGTTTTCCTGAGGAAACATTTAGCAATTATAATATCCTTAAGATTGCTTGTGCCCTTTGTTTGTTCTGACGTGTACTATTAGATGAGATTAGACACTAGTGACAGTCAAACCCTGTTTATTTTGGGTCTGATTCTCTTCTTTCTTATACCCATGTAACTGCATCAATCTGATATGCACTGATGTAAGAACAATTGCTTCAATTTGACAGTCCATATATGGGTGGCCTGCTACTGAACCTTTCAAATCAACATATCTTGCTTTCAAGTTTCTTTTGAAGAATTTTCCTCAGCTACCATGCTTTCTCTTAATGGAGTAAACATCATCATCATAGAGTCAAGCAAGGGAGGTCAAGCAGAACCTGGAGTTTGAAGATATCATAGCCTTGATAGCTAAGGCAAATTCAGTGGGTTTTCAGAAAGCATTCAGCAAAGTTCCACATCAAAGACAGATGTCTAAGGATCCGTGGGCTGAGAAATAAATTAAGGAGCTCTTTAGAAATTGACCTGAGTCAGATTAAAATGTGATAAACTTTTCAAGCTGGGAATGGATTTTTACTTAAGAAATAGCCTGAGCTGACTTTGAGAACCGCTCCTGTTTTTAAAATATGTGATTGTGATGGAGCAGCTTCAGTGCCCCATCACTTTAGGGACTGAAGCAAGCAGCCATTTTAGAGCCTGGTTCTCAAGGCTAGGGCACCAGTTTGCTGCCAGCCATCAAGGGAGTAATGTCACCCTGCTGAGCTACTGCTCCTGCAACATCTTGGAGGTAAAGGCTGGGGCTACAGGGAAGGAGGAGGCCCCATGGTGCTGGCATGACCTAAAACTGTACCCTGCTGGGGCAGGGAGGCCTAGTGGGACTGCCTGTGGCGGAGCAGTGCTGTTCAAATGCCAGGACTGCTAACCTGCCTAGTGAAAGGTGGGAAAGGGTGCCTCAATAACCCTAGCCCCCATGGTCTGGTGGGTTACTGGTGAGAGCAGTGGGACCAGGTACACCTACCAAGAGGCGCCTGAGTCCAAATGGGTGTAAGACCCAGGAGTGGGGACCAGCCATGCTCAGAGAGGAGCACCTGAGCCTGCAGGGGTGTGAGACCCTGGGCCCTAGTGAGAGGGAAGAGTTATGGCCAGGCACACTCAGAGGGAAGCACCTGAGCCTGAGGGGGGTGTTTGACCCCGGGGCCCCAGAGTAGGGGCAGAGTGTTGGCCCAAGGAAGGGGAGATGTGGCCCAGTGAGGCTGTAGCAGTGGAGTCAGCCTGGAGTTTGGGTAACTGAGCAGTCACCCCTCAGATGAGAGCCAAAGAAGGGACCCAGCAGGATGAGCCAGTGCTACTGGGAGTGTAAGGACAAGCCTGAAAGCCTATGGGAGCCACTCGAGGGAGCAGGGCAGGATGTATATAGCCAGTATGCTAGAGGCCCCTGTGAGAGGCACAGGGTGACAGAGGCCCCTGTGAGAGAGGGGTGGAGTGAGTGAGGCCCAAACAGGGCAGTATGTGAGAGGCCTTATGAAGATCTGAATTTAACCTGGCTGCAAGCCGGAGCAGTATTCACATACTGGATGACATCTGCGAGGCATGAGACATGTTACGGGTAGGTTGGAGCGTGTACTTATCACCCTTGTACATCAGGGGTGCTTGAAGGGCAGCCTCCCGCCTAAGTAACATCTGGATTGATTAACAACAAGGCAAGGCGAGCAGTTTTCTTATAGACAGGAGGCAGGCCAATACTGAGATCAGGCCTGGGAGTTTGCCTCTGTCACAGTGATATATAAAGGAGATCCCAGAAAATGCCCTCACTCTGTATGCTACAAGAGTTTAGCTCATGCTCAGTGCCTAACTTTGATGTACAATTATCCAATGTGCATTTGCAAATGAGATCATGGAGTAAACGCCCAGCCAGGAGCACTAAAATAGCAAACGAGGACCTTCCGATAAGGTTCCTTGCACGAGAATTAATAGAGGCTTGAATAAACTTGCAGATTATTACACAAATGGGTCACTAGTCTGAGATTCTTTAGTCCAACCAAGTTGGACTTGGTCTGTCCAGGAGAAGAGGGACAGAACAACAGTGACTTTTCCATGTTCCCTCAGTCCCCGAGCCAGCTGGGCTTGGGACAGACATTACACATAATCTGGTTTAAGTGATCAGAAACCAATTTAAACCTGTAACTGAATAGATGCCTAGTGCACATAAACCAGTTTGAAAATGGCTGAAACTGGTTTGAGATAAACCTGGTTGAACGTTGTATCAGACTTAACTGATTTGGGTCAAACCAGTTTATGCAATGTCTGTCCCAGACCCCTTGCTGGTTTAAGATAAGCCAGACACCCCCAGCATCCCAGCATGCTCTCTGAGCTGGGTGGGGCTCTCTGCTCCACAGCAGGGCTGGCCCCTCCCCTCCACTCCCTGGCTGCAGCTCTAGGAGAGACTTGCAGGCACAGCAGCGTCTGCCTGGCTTCTCCCTGCTGAGCAGGGATTATTCCCCCCTCCCCTCTGCCTTATGGAGACACCTCAGCATTAGCTAGCAGACCACAGGGCTAATCAGAGCATCCTGCCAGGGCTTGGCCACACATTCCCTCAGCTCAGTAGTGTGCAAGGGAAGAGAGGGCTGCTCTAGAACCCCCCAGCTTCTAGCCTGAGCCACTGCAGGCATGTATGTGCCTACATGTCTGGAATGTCTGTGCAGTTACGAAGTGATTTAACCTAGCCAGGTTAAACTAACCTGAAAAGATCAAATCAATTCAGGCTCAACCTTTTTTAATGTCTGCTCCCAGCCCTGAAGATCAGTCCAGCCCCAGATATGATGTAGACCTATCTCAGGGCTGTTGGGATGTTAAGATGCCTTTCCATACCCTCTACCATATGTGGGAAAGACCACTGCAAGGTTTGTAAACTAGCCAGAGAACCTCCACAGAGGCAATGCTTAGAATGCATTTGTGCTTTTACCCCTTTGTGTCCCTGGACTGGTGCAAAAGGCTGGTGCAAAGAACTTGCCCTTTCAGTTTCAAAGGAAACTCAGTCCAAAATACTGAATGTTCCCTGATTTCTGAGTGCAGTCTACAGCTGCTAAATTTATAAAACTTGGGATGAAAGCATAAAGATACTACATGATACTTTCCCCAAATATGCTTAGTATTTGGCCCAAGCATTTACAATGGAAGAAGGCCAAATTTCAGGTCTTATACATGTTATGAGCTCAGCTCAAGGCCCTGGGGCCTAATCAAACAATCAAGCCAATCAATCTCCTGAGGCTGCAGAATAAAACAGTCCCCACTTGCAATGAGCTCAAATCATTTCCTTAAACCCAGTCAGTTGTAACTGAGCCATCAGGGCAAGGAATCCTCCGACAGTGCAGGAGAGAGACCTTCCCCACTAAATCCTTTAAAAGCAGCTCCAGAGAAAAGTAAGGTATTTGGGAAAAGACACTGGCACTTGCTTCTGATTCCTCTGCTGTTTTTCTACTTTTGTTTATCTGAAACTCTTAACTTCTGGCTCAACTAGGTGACCTTCCCTGACTGACCATACCCCAGTCTCTAGCAGTATGAAACATCTAAGAGGCAAGTTTTCCACTGCTTCAGTTTTATAAAATAAAGTTCATACAGTTATAACAGTGACGGATTTTTAGCAGGAAAATTCACAGAAAGCCTCCTTCCTTTCCTATATGATTGTGTTATAGAAATGTGTGCCACTTATTTCCCAACTGAAAAATCTTAGGAAAACTAATAAACCATGAAGAAGAGTTATGTAATATTTTATAAATTACAGGAGTCAGTATTCTAACTGTCAGTTATCCATTGTACACAACAACATTTAATCCATTGTTTTAAAAACAATGCTTGGATACAGAATTTCTCTATCTGTATAACTAGCATAAATGCTTGTTCAATACTTGGTCTAAAAACAACTGAATGCTTAAGCAGCGTAGGTGGCAGAGGCAGAGAGAAGTGTCAGTGACAGCACTGCCCACAGTGGTAGTCAGACTGGCATAATTGCTGCTATTTTTGCATCACCTTTCCTTTGTTATACAATACTACTGGATCTAACAGAGAAGTGGCGGTCAAGTTGGCAGCACAATTGCCACTATTTTTTCATTACTTTCCTTTTGTTATGCTTCTGGATCTAAAGGCTTCCATTTTAGTGGGATCAAATATTGATGTTAATATCAGCCTCTTCTGTTATGGCTTGTCACCAAAGTTGGGGAAACACTTTTGTCAATTACTAATATGTCTAATTTTGTATTTGCATTAGAGACAGTACTTCTTCAGGGTATGCCAACCCTCAAGCCCTAGAAACTGGCAAGGGTGAACAGAGATGAGTTTCTAATCAAGGGTAAGTACCCACTTTTATACAGAAAATCATGGGGGTTACGGTCACAAGCCAACGGGCCAGAGGGAGAGAACAGGTAAAAGGTAAAGAAACATCAACACTGTGGTAACATATATTTAGCACCTTAATTTCCTCCCCACACCTCCTGAGGCACCCCTAAACAAGCCTTTAGTGCCTAACGTGCTCAAACAATAGCCTGCAGCTACCCCAAAGTCTGAGTCCAGCTCCTTCAGTCCACAGTTGTGGCTAACGGAGCCAGTGAGATCTCCAGCTCCGCTGTGCACTCCTCTGTGTGGGGCTGACCAGGTTCCAGATGCACACTTCTCTCTCTTCCTCTAACTCTAGCCTCAGTCTTCCTCTTCCTTTTTCTCTTGCCCCCTTCTGGGCGTTGCAGTCCAAATAAACAGCACAGCTCTCCAGACTGCCCCTTGGTTCCTCCTGCTGTTACACACATTACATTCACAGTACAAGGGATTCCCCTCATGACAGGGTGTAATAAAGGTTGCTTTACAGTTTGTTAGTCCCATGTAACAACATCTGACAATCTGCTGAGACCAAAAAAGTCAAATTTGGCTTCTGGGTCTGAGGCATCTTGAGTCCTTTATTAGGTTTGGGCTAATTATATGGAACTCAGGAAAAAGCAATAGGCAACATGCTACTAGCATGCTACTAGCATGTTTCCAAGTTTGAAAAATGGGTGAGATGATGTGTTCCCATCTCTTCCCACTTCATAAATACAGATGTTTTTCCTTGCCATATCTACCTATAAGTTATCTTTTTGTTTAATTTCTGCACAAAACTGTAAAGAATAAAGATAGAAATTAGTTTATTTCTCCTCCCCGGCAGTCAAAGTATATTTTTATCATTAATTTAAAAACAAAACATGGAACTAAGCGCAAACTAGGATTACCAAGAATTTGGATTTCTAAAACGGACTGGAAAAAAGGTATCTTTGTCTAAAAGATAAAAAGGGAAAAAATGTAGTTGCAGAGGTTACGACTGGAAAAAGGACAAGAGCTGAAGACTTGATGAGGTCCCCTGGGAACTGTGTAGCTGTTCTTAACTGGGAAACACTTAAATGTTAGTATTATGGGACCAGAAAACCCCTAAAATATGAAGAAAAAAAGAGAAACACTGTTTGGCCGATGATATCATTAGAAGGTATAGGCTTTGAAAGATACGATCACTAAATTCTTGCTGAAAGAAGGTTCTTTCAGATTGCTAGAACAGAGTAATAGGCAAATCTGGGGATATTCACATTGAGAAAAAATTTCAAAGCATCTAAGTCCCATTTTCAAAACTGCTTCCAAGCCTTGGCCCATCCCTCCCCCTTCAGTCATGGCCACCTATGGGGCCAACGCAGTGGCAGCAGTGTGGGGAGGAACGGGCCAGACGTGGGTGGGGGGAGGAGTGGGCGTGCCATGGCTGTAGTGGCAGTGGTGGGGGGACGGAGGAATAGGCTGGGGCCTGATGGTGGGAGAAGGGAGTAGGAGCGAGCCTGAGCAGGGGAGAAGCAGGTCTGCCATAGCAGTGGGGGGGGAACAGTGGGCCCGGCCCAATGCAGCAGCGGTGGGGGAAGGAGACAAGTGAGCCTCTTCCCCCCTCATTGGGCCAAGGCCCACTCCTTCCCCACCCAGCCTCTCCTGAGTGGGCACCGGGCCCACTGTTTCCCCCCTGCCGCTGCAGCCCGGCTTCTCCCCACCCTCAGGCCTGGTCCTCCCCAGCATTGGGCCTGCGCCCACTCCTCCCTTCCCCCCGCCGCTGCAGTGGGGAGCGGGGTGTGGGCCCAGACCCCAAGCAGCAAGAGGGAAAGGGAGAGTGGGCCTGGACAGGGGTGGGGGGTGCGGGGCTCTGTCCCTGCCCACTCCCCCCCACCCCCCGCATCATTCTTGACGGGCAATTGGCTAGTCTATTTATGTCTGCATGATCCAGTAGTGAGACAAACAAGTTAAATCATCCTAGCTTCAACCCTGAATAAAGCATTGATACCACTGCAATGTTTACATTTGTCTGTACCCATAAGCATTGCCAAACTTTTAGGTGCCTCATCCTCTGACCAGAATCCAGAACATTGCATGGAGCCTATGTTCTTTATTGAAGAGGACTTGCACACTTCTTACTTCCAGATGCTGAGCAGATGAACTACCTGAAGTCAGCATGCTCAGTTTGCAACAGCCTGGAGATATCCAGTTCAATAGGGAAATGCTAAGAACATGGATGAGTTTTTAATCATGTCCTCCTGCTCAGGGTTGTAGGGAGATGCCTTCATCCAAGCATGGATCTGCTGCTCACAAACTTTGAAAGGTAAGTTCCTGTACCCGTTCTTTCAAAGAACTGAGCAGGACTCTCATTCTTTTCTTCTTTATTTTTTTTTAACTTCAGTCAGAGAAGGAGTCCCTCTCTCTTCCCCTTTGACAATAACTGTGTGACTGGAGCACTTGGCAGCTTCCCACTAAAATAGAAGCCTTTAGATCCAGTAATGTAACAAAAGGACAGTGATGCAAAAATAGCACCAACTGTGGCCAGTTTCAATTCCTTTCTTTTCCAAAGAGGAGAATTCAAATGCGCATCACCAGAAAAATGATGGAAAAGTAAACCTGACTCTTCACCTTATTGCTTAGGGACATTCATGTGGGGGAGGTGGACCTTGATTCCTATCCCTGCTCTTGATTCCTATCCCCAGAACTGTCTCTGTATTTTATATGAAAAAGTCATAGGATAAAATATATAAACAGTTCTTGGGGAACAGGTAGGAATGGAAGCCTCTCCCCCTTGCCATGGAGTCATTTCCACCAGGTTACAGAAATGAGTCTTTGGCCTAATACATCTCGAATTTGTTTCTACATAATAGCTCAGCCTCAACAGCAAGGGTGTAGAGAGCTTCCTCAGAATAGCTGGAAGCCTGAAGATTAAGGCACTCTCCTGAGATGTCAGATATGGATCTACACCCCTCAATGGAGAAGGGAATTGAGCCCAAGCCTCCACATTCTGGGTAAGTGCTCTAGCCAGTAACTTGTTATACAAAGGGGATCTTTCCTCTGTCAGCCATTGTTTAAGGGAATTAGTATTTTGTCAGAGTGTTTTACAATTGCCCTGAGAATATCTACTAGGTCAAGCCCCACAGAGGGCTTAGGAGGAGGAGTGCCTAGTTTCTAGTTGTGGAATGAGCTTGGGTATGAGCTAGATATCAGCCATAAATGTAGAAACATTTGACCATTAGGTTCCCATGGAACATTAATGCTGAAAACTACTGTGCCTGCAAAGTGTAGGTGTCTTTGGATTTAGGGGGTTTTCAGAATTAATATTTTGGATTTAGGCAGAATTTACATTCTTAAGTCCTGTACTGGTACTTAGGCAGTTTGGAAAATCCTACTGGAGAGGCAATTACATCCAACTGGTATTGGTATCAATGGGAATTAAGTGCTTAGCCTGTTAAGTTGCTTCTGAAAATGCCACTATCTTTCTTAGGCTCCTAAAATTCATATTTTCAAGGATATTTAGGTACCTAGTGTGATACAAAAACCCCTAAACAGACAATAAAATTTGGTTTCAGAGATAAGCATGTCAATTATAAGTGACATGACTCTCTCTGTGCTTTGAGTGAGGAAGCATCTTGTGAACCTTTGAACAGCTTAAAGTTAAATATTGGACATGAATGCCTGGGAATCTTACTATTAAGGTTGCATTACATTTTTTAAAATGACAAAATGCACCTTCTTTTTAAAAAAACAAACAAACCAATGATATTTTTTAAATATATTTCCACGTATTTTTTCTATACTGGGAAAATGGGAATCATCTGTGATCCTATGAGATTAGTGAAGCATTCACTTATTTTCTTAGTAGGACACTCCTGTCTTGTATTGTATCACAGCCACTATTACTCCATCAGTAGAAACCTTGCTGAATAGATGGAATTGTTTTTAGAGGTGCACTGATACATTGGTCCAATATCAAATTGGCATCGATATAAAGAAAATTGTCTATATTGGAAATCAGCCTGATGTGCCTGATAATTTGGCTGATAAATGGCCCGTGCATGCGCACAACCACAGTATAGCATGCAGGCAGTGAGGAGCACATCCAGCAACATGGAGAGCCATGTGCAGCTGGTAAGTCTGATATGGGGGAGGGGAGAGGTGCAGGGGGGCAGACCAAGTCCCTCACAGTGAGGATGGAGTGTGGCAGGGGCTGGAGCAGGCACTGCCCTGCTGGGGCAGGGGATGAGGTGCAGGACAGAGCTGTGGCTTATCGGGGGGGGGGGCAGTTCCCACCACTGGACACCGCTCGTCCAGCGGCTCCCGCTGCTTCTCTGGGTGGCCATGGAGGGATTGTGTGCCACTGGATCTGCATGGGGCAGGTGGTGGCAGCACTGGGAAGGGGGCTATGGGGATTTTTTTTGGATGGTTACAGCCACCACCTCTGCCTGCCTGGCACTACCCCAGTCCTAGCCCACAGCTGCAGCTCTACCTGCCCATGCAGATCTGGGGGGCACCCCCCCACCCCCTGTGCCCTCCCAAAGTGTGTGCAGCAGCAGGAGCCACCCCCTCCCTCCCTGTGCCCCTTGAATGAGCCATCAGAAATTGGATAGCTATAGGCCGATATGCCTCCTTAAAAATCAGCTATCTGCATTGGCCCAAAAATTCTCTATCGGTGCACCCCTAATTATTTTCTAATTATTTAATATTTAAATTGAAGTATTCCATAAAGACTAGCCTTGACAAGGCCTAATTGTCCTACAAGTAGTAAAAGACAGGCCCTGCTGAGATGTCTCTCATAGCATGTTAGAAGTATTTCTTCATTTGCCATAGAAGTCACTATAGAACAACATGAGGCATCATCTCCTTTTCCCCTAATACCAACTGAAAGTTTCATAGTTTCATAGTTTCTAGGGTCGGAAGGGACCTGGGCGGATCATCTAGTCCGACCCCCTGCCATGGCAGGAAAGAGTACTGGGGGCAAACCTCCTGGCGGCGCTCGGGGGAACAGGGACTCCCGCAGTGCCTGTTGATCCCCCCTGACTAGTTTATAGCAGGCCACAAGATCCCCCCTCAGCCTTCTCTTCTGGAGGCTGAACAGGTTCAGGTCCCGTAACCTTTCCTCATAGGACCTGCCCTGCTGTCCCTTGATCATGCGAGTGGCCCTCCTCTGGACCCTCTCCATGCTGTCCACATCCCTCCTGAAGTGCGGCTCCCAGAACTGGACGCAGCGCTCCAGCTGCGGCCTGACCAGTGCCGCATAGAGGGAGAGGATCACCTCCTTCGTCCTGCTTGAAATGCATCTGTGGATGCACGACAAGGTACAGTTGGCCTTCCTAGCCGCCTCCCCACACTGCCGAGCCATGTTCATCTTGGAGTCAATAATGACTCCAAGATCCTTTTCCACCTCCGTGCTGACAAGAGGGGAGTTCCCCAGCCTGTAGGTATGGTGCCGGTTGTTCCTCCCCAGGTACATCACCTTGCACTTGTCTGTGTTGGACCCCATCCTGTTCTCCTCCGCCCATCCTTGTAACCTGTCAAGGTCCGACTGTAGCCTGTTGCTCCCTTCTATTGTGCCCACATCCCCCCCACATCTTGGTATCATCAGCAAATTTGAACAGGGTGCTTTGCACCCCCTCATCCAAATCACTGATGAAGATGTTGAACAGGGCGGGCCCGAGGACTGAGCCCTGTGGGACCCCACTGCCCACGTCCTTCCAGGCTGAGAAGGACCCATCTACTACCACCCTCTGGGTGCAGCTCTCTAGCCAGTTGGCGACCCATTGGACTGTGTGGGTGTCTACGCCACAGTCCCCCAGTTTCCTAATGAGAACGGGGTGAGAGACAGTGTCGAAAGCCTTCCGGAAGTCCAGGAAGACTATATCCACTGCTATCCCTGCATCCAATGATTTAGTGACCTGATCGTAGAAGGCCACCAGGTTGGTCTGACATGACCTGCTGCTGATGAACCCGTGCTGGTTGCCCCTGAGCATGCATTTCCCTGATGGCCCCTCCTGGATGTGTGCCAGAATAATTTTCTCGAACAGTTTGCCCAGGATCGAGGCAAGACTGATTGGCCTATAGTTTCCCGGGTCCTCCTTCCTCCCCTTTTTGAAGATGGGAACCACGTTGGCCCTCTTCCAGTCCTCCGGCACTTCTCCAGAGCACCACGAGTGCTCATAAAGCTGCGCCAGGGGACTCGCAATGACCCCGGCCAGTTCCTTTAGAACTCTAGGGTGGAGATCATCTGGACCGGCTGACTTAAAAACGTCCAGCCCCTCTGGCAGCTCCCTAACTAGATCCTCACTTACCCTGGGCTCAGGTGTGCCTCCCTCGGGCACACCTGAGCCCAGTGTTCTTAAAGTGTTCTTATAATTTTCCCCCTCATAGTGCAAGTGAATGTTTATACTTTGCTAGGGCAATTCACAGTCACTGCTCATTTGTATGCGCTCTTCAAAGCTGTGTAGCCACTTAATTGCTGAAGAACTTTATAGAGAACACTGATCCACAAGGATATTAAAGCAATAATTCAAGCATCAGTTTTATCCTACACAGATCAGGAATAATGTATGTGTAAAGAATGTATAAGTTTATTGAACAGCTTATCCTAATTGCATATAAGGACAACATCAAAGATGGTGGAGGAAGGGAAGTGGGCAGAACATATCTAATATAAATAGCCAGAGCTGCATGCATCTGTGTCCTGGTTTCTTATGGTGGATGGCTCACCCCATGTACAGCTTAATTTTACAAGTTTATTTGAAATATCCAGAGTGTATAGGTCTACAATACAGAGTCAGAAATTGGGTGACTGTAGACTTTCCCACAGGTTATCTGCTACTTCCAGTAGCTGTCTGAGCCAGAAATATATCAATGATCCTTTCAAACAGTATTTTGGCACTTCTGTTCTGATTCTATCCATCTAGATTTGCAAAGGTATAAAAACTACTGGAAACAGGAAAAGATTGAGGGAGCAAATTTTAAAGAACTTTATTAACTTAAAAATGCTCATTTCAAGTTTTAGACAATGATATTGAAAGTGATTATACCATATTACCCAAACCATTTACTCCTAATTATATAATTTTGGAATATATCTTTCTCCAGATAGCATAAGATACCATGTTCAGACCAAAACTGATAAGAATATGGATTTGTCAAAAATATGGTGATGGCTTTTGGTCTTGATACATTGCGATGATATACAACAGGAGAATTCTATGTAATGTTACCCATCTTTCTGTCTACAAGTACTTTAAAAGTATTTGGTGCTTTGATCCACTTGCATAAATGCAGAAAGACAATAGATGCACAAAATGAGTCAGGGCTTTAAATGTAAAGTAGGAAAAAAGGAAGAACTGAATTTAGTTTAAGTTGAAAATATGTAATTATTTTTTAAATCAATATTTCAATTTAACTTTGTCAAAGGTGTAAACCAAAACACTATATAAACAGATATGTAAATTAGTTATCTACATGCCAGTATACCTATTCTTGTAGCAGTAGATTGTATTAGGAATTGGCATAAGAAAGCATTTTTACCCTATCTCCAGGAAGAATATAACACAGCATATGGTTAAACAAGCACAATTTGCAAAGAAACAGGCTTACTGTATATATCACACCCATGTACCATTTATTCTCCCAAAACCAAAAATGTATGCTCTGCCAATGCTGAAACTTCATGGTTGCAATTGACCAGTTTGAGCCTGCTTTTCTGTACAGCTACTAGAATTAAAGCTGTCAGGATTTGTCAGTGCTTTATGTGAGTTAATACCTCCTGTCATGATTAGTTTGCATCTGTATTTTTGACTTCTTGAGGCATCTTTTCAGCATGGACCTAAGTAGCTGATCCTTAGATCTCTAGAATTGTTTTGGGAATGAAAATTGTCTGATACCTACTGCTTCAAAACACATCAGTAAAGATAAATGTAATCTTCACAGCAGGCTGAAAACGTTGATTAGAGGGGAAGAATGAGAGACCCACAAAAGTCACTACTCTTGAGTCTGACCTAATGCTGGTCAAAATATAAGGTTTCCAGCTCAAAAGAATTGCACTTTTTTGGATTTGGACAAAAGGCAAAATTTAAAATTTTCCCATGAGCGGAAAAGGGTATATTTGGAATGTATCCTTTAAAAAGGACACAATGACAGAGATACTGGAACAAACTATTAAACAATCCATTTGTAAGCACAGAGTATAATAGGGTGACAGAAAATAGCCAGCATGGCTATATCAAGAACAAATCATGTCAGACAAATCTGTTCTCTTTATTTAACAAGTAATCAGCCTAGGGGATAAGGAGAAAGTGTAGGTGTGGTATACCATGCCTTTAGGGAATCTTTTAACAGAATCACACATAGCATTTTCACAAGAAAGCTGTGGAAATGTGATTTAAATAAAGTTATTTTAAGGGTGGGGGTGTACAATTGGTTGAAAAACAGTACTTAAAGAGCAGTTACTGATAATTGGCGCTCACACTGGGGTAACACACTGAGTGGCTCCTGGAATAGTCTGTCCTTGATTTGGTTAATTCAACATTTTCATTATCAAAATAATGAGCAAAGAATACACTTAAACAATTTGCAGGTAACATGAGTCTAGGAGAAATTACAAGAACTTTGTCATATAAATGAGATACATGGCTAAAACACAGGTATAGAGACATGCTCAGTAAAAAACTTCTTGCGTCGCTCACTTATAACCAATCATTAAACAAGCACACTTGCGAAGGCTTAAAAACTCCTGTATAAAAGATGCTTAAAAGTAGTAGTAGGTGTGCTTGTTACGTGAATTATTCTGCTTGCACCTTTTATTGCTAGCAATAAACCTTCTTTATACTTTCACCCCTGGTATCTTTATTGGCCTTTACATACCGGGCACGATCCCAGACTTGAGCTGGGGCACAACAGTTTTTGGCACCCCAGATGGGACTGCCTTAGATAAGGCTTTGCCCGGACTAACTGACGACCAGCCGACCACTCCTCCGGATCGAATGTCAGGCGTGCCCCAGGATCTCTTTTCCTGGTAAGACTTTTGCTTCAGGGGGAGCTGAATCACTGAGGCAGCAGTAGCCTAACGGTGCAGTGCCATAGAGTGAAAGTACCAGTAACAGGCACCTGGGTGAGAGGGTAGAAAGGGCATAAGGCCTACCATCAGTACGCCTACCTGGGATTATCTCTGTAAGTATTCTGTCTGGCCCGAGTCCAAGACCAATGATTTTTCCCCTGTGAGGACGAGGACTAAGAAGAGATCCCTGGATCCCAGGTAAGTCGGACGGTCAGAACCGGGAAGGCAGCCCTGAGATGGGTACCATTAACAGTAAGGTTAGGGAATGTACCCCCCTCTCTTGTGTATTGGGACATTGGGCAGAGTTCGGTGGGGATCCTATGACTAAGAAGAAAGCTAAATTCTTCTGTGAAACTGTGTGGCCACACTATAAGCTAGATGATCAAGAACATTGGCCTCCGGAGGGAAGTGTTAATTATAATACCATCTTACAATTGATTTTGTTCTGCCGGCAGAATGGTAAATGGGAGGAATTGATGTATGCGCAAGCGTTTATGTCTCTCTGTAGGGATAGAAAGGTTTTGGATAAATGTGGATTGGGGGAGGGGGTTGGGATCT
>NW_005842172.1:1012866-1013746 GCF_000455745.1 Alligator sinensis
GCCCGTGAGTACGTGGAAAAGGAAATTACCGTAGGGCGCCTACATGAAAATAAGGACAATCATGTCCCCACCCAGGAGCCAGATTGGAACCCAGACCAAGATATGACCTCCATCCACGCCTATTGAGAATATATCCTCCGAGGATTGAGAGGTGCTGTGAAAAAACCTCAGAATCTCAGTAAGGTGTATGAGGTTCGACAGGAGATGAATGAGACCCCGCGAGGGATTCTTTCTTAAAAAGAATCTACACTACTTTCAGACAATACACCCTCGAGGACCCGGAGGATGCATCAAACGCTCGCATGGTAAATATGATCTTCATAGGTCAGAGTGCACCGGACATTAAAAAAAAATTGCAGAAGACAGACGGAGCAGCAGGTATGCCTATTTCCCAACTAGTAGACATTGCTTACAAAATATTTACTAACTGAGAAAGTGTTCCAAAAAAAAAACAGGACAAGAAAGAGGAGAGAAAGATAAAAATGCAGACAGCCCTAGTGGCGGCTGCAATCACGGGAAAACCCATAAATAAGGGATCCCGGAGACAGCCTCAGAGGTGGGGTCCATTAGAGAAAGATCAGTGTGCCTATTACAAACAAAAGGGACACTGGAAGCGGGAATGCCCCAATTGGAAAGTAGGTGAAGGTGAAAAGAAAAGAGAGGAGAGCAGTGGACTGTTTGCTTTTGGAGGGGATTCAGATTGAAGGGGACCGGAGGCCCGGGAGGGAAAGATAACCCAGATCCAGGTGTCGCCTGGTGAGCCTCTGGTTAAAATGCAACTAGGGGACAGAGATGAATTGGTAGAATTTCTCGTCGATACAGGTGCTGCCCATTCTGTCTTAACTCAAAAACTGAAACCTTTAAGTAAAAAGACTGTGCC
>NW_005842172.1:1016437-1029127 GCF_000455745.1 Alligator sinensis
CTGGGAATCAGCTGGCATTTACACACCCCTTGGAGACCTCAATCCAGTGGAAAGGTAAAACATATAAATCAGACCTTAAAAAGACACCTTGCAAAGATTTGCCAAGAAGCTCGACTCAAATGGGCAGAGGCCCTACCCTTGGCCCTGTTACAAATAAGGGTCACACCACATTCTAAATTGAGATTAAGCCCGTTTAAGATAATATATGATAAGCCTTACCCTCTGAGTCTGCCCATGGGTACTAAACAACAGTTACATGTTTTAGGAGAGGGAATGATTAGAGAATATATATAGTCCTTGGTTTCTGTTTTGTCTTCCATCCACCAGCAGTTACGGGACGTGCTGCAGTCACAGGATTAGTCTCCTGCCCCAAAAAACCGACTATTACCTAGGAGTTACGCCCTTATAAAAGACTAAAACAAAAAACCACTTCGAGCCAGATAAAAGGGCCCATATAGGATACTCTTGACGACCCCGACAGCAGCAAAGCTCGAGGGAATCAAGACTTGGATACATTCCAGTCGCCTAAAGCCAGTGGCTGGACCAGAACAAAAAAAACCCCCTGCAGACTCCGGGACTGGAGACAAAAAACAGTAAAAGGTAGAGCCAATAAGAGACTTAAAATTCCTATTCAAAAGAAAGGAACTTTAAATAATTTGTCAATTTTTGATCAAGTTTTACAGCCCTTATCATAAAATTGGTCAAGGTTTTATTGTGGGGCATCCTGATCTGTCCACTCCTTCTCATAAGAGGAAAAAACCTTTTACAACAAAAATTTGACCCTCAAAAAAATGTCTGGATTTATCTGGCCCAAAAATTTTTAAATAAAACGGACTTCTGCTTAGCAGGAGGGATCAATGCTGACCTGGTTTTTACGTCATGCTTAATCGCAGTACCAACCCCTTTAAAAATTTTACAAAATTATACTATGCTAAAAGATATAGATAAAAAAAATACATATCAGGATATATATAATTGGGGGACTATTATCAAAGATAAAAGCAGAAACATGTTCTCCTTACGGGTTCAGGCAACAGCTAATGCTTCCGAATGTTTCCTAATGGTTAATTGTACTGGTAGTTGCCTTAAATTAAAACAAGGTAAAAATGTCCTCTATAATAAAACCAGTCAAATATCCTATGCATACACACTTACCGTCCTTCCTCGAGGATGGTTTCTAGCCTGCGGAAAAATAATATATTCATACCTCCCAACAAACGCTACTGGAGGACCATGCACCATTGCCCGGGTAACTGCAGCTCTTCCAAAAAAATCTGACCTAATGCACACTGAACAAACCCCTCTCGGTGGGAGGTATAAGCGGGCATACACTACTCTCACTGCCGATTGTGATAAAAATGATTCCCCTGGACTATTATCTAAGGCTAAATATATAGCATTAGCTGTATCTATGGTAGGGGTTCCGGGCCTCGCTGTAAATAATAACAAAAATCTTAATGGAGTTGCCTGTGTTCTAGCAAAAGGACTAAACGCTACATCCCGAGCTCTTTCAGCCCTAAATGCTGAACAAAAACAATTAAGAGACGCTGTCTTAAAAAATACAGCCGCTATTAATTATCTCTTATTACAACACAACCTTGGATATAAAACTTTTAAAAAAATGTGTTGTTTCAACCTCACCGATAATTCTGTGCTAATTAAAGACAAAATTGGTGCCTTACAACAATTGGCACAGACGTTAAAAAAATCATCTGGCTTAGACTTTTCCTGGTTAAGTTCCTGGCTTCCCAATTTTAGATGGTTAAAACAGTTATTTAATATAGTTGTCTCTTTCTGTGTTATAAAAATCATGGTTTGTTGCTATATCCAATGCTTACCTGTTTTTATATCTATCTTCAGGCCTAAGATAAATCAAATGATTTTACAAACAAAAAAAGCTGATGATACTATATTTATGTTAAACCAAATTAAATGGAGCAATTATAATAATAATTAAAAATGCTCCAAAGGGGGGAAATATAAGGAGTGACCTAGAAACCTCTACTCGAAGATGAAGAAGAAGAGAACGCTATGTGAGGAATGCCCATCTGCAATGATAAGGAGGAGACAGTCTTAGATAAAGGGGGCTTGAAAACAAAAAACAAAAAACAGAGTACTGGGTTAAAGGGCTCATTAAAATACTAAATATCACACCCCTAGGTGGGGAAAAAATATGCTAATAAAACACACATGTATATAAATGAGATACATGGCTAAAACACAGATATAGAGACATGCTCAGTAAAAAACTTCTTGCGTCACTCACTTATAACCAATCATTAAACAAGCACACTTGCAAAGGCTTAAAAACTCCTATATAAAAGATACTTAAAAATAATAGTAGGTGTGCTTGTTACATAAATTATTCCGCTTACACCTTTTATTGCTAGCAGTAAACCTTCTTTATGCTTTCACCCCTGGTATCTTTATTGGTCTTTACATACCGGGCACGATCCCAGACTTGAGCTGGGACACAACAACTCCACCCTTCTGGGTGTTGGTGAAGCATCAGGTTGTCTAATTCTGGGTAGCACAGTTTAAAAAAGGATGTGGACAAACTGAAGAGAGTCGAGAGGAAAGTAACAATAATAAGCAGCTTAGATAATATAATGCCCGTGGAAAGAGTAAAGGAATTGGGTTTGTTCAGGCTAACAACCAAAAGTCTAAGGGTAGATAAAACTGTCTGCAAATATATAAAACACTTATAAAGGAAATGGGATCTATTACTGGTATACTCCATGTCTGACAGTATGATACAGTTAAATCTGCAACCGTGAAGTTTTAGGTTTGATATTAGGAAGAAAAAGTAAATATAAGGGTAGCTAAGCCCTGGAACTTGCTACCTTTGGAAGTTGTGGAATCCTCATTCTTGGAGGTTTTTAAGACAAACATCTGTCAAGAAGGCCTAGGCATACTGGATTCTCCCTCAGGATCTGGAATTTTTCAGGATCTGCTCACTAAAATAATAGTTATCCATCTCACTTTAGAGAGAATATTATAATGCAGCCTCTGAGCAACATATCTGTTCATATCTCGAAGACATGAAAAGCTCAGAGAACAATACTTGCACAAGAATGGTTTCTTTATCTAAGTCCTGAGGCCTTCCTTTCAGCCCGTACTGAGGTGCTCTTGCTGTAAACTATGCTGGTAGCAACATGAGCTGACCCCAATTTCAGGGGAATCAATATATCATTTAAAAAACATGAAAGTGTTACATGTTTCCATTAAGTAAACAGGTCTGTGGAATATACTGACATCAGGGCCTGCTGGTTTATTTTGACCCAGACACAGGAGGTGAATCAGACACAGACAGAGATTTATAATAAAATGTTGCCTGCACCTTTGCTAGTCTAATTCAATAAGGGAGATGGAGGGGAGTATATCCCACATGTGCACCATTTCTCTACCTTATCTCCTCCCATGCTGCTCTCAAACTAGCCCACACAGCAATAAAATTTGGGACCCCAAGCCTCTGATATTCCCTTCCAAGCTTATTGTAAGGACATGGCTAATTCCGCCAAGATTTATCAGGCCCTTACTTCCTGCGAATGTTGAGCTCAGATGGTACCAGACCAGCTGTGTGGGAGCATCCCAGAGAACCCTTGAACCCCAGCCAGCACTGACAAATCTCTGCCCCAAGCAGCAAAGGTGGGGTCTTCTTTTGCAAAGGATGCAGAGCCAGGTGACTTCCTTTGCAGCTGTTGCTCTTACAGGCTGAAGCAAAATGGGAGACAGCAGCACATTGGACTAGCATTCAGACCTCCTGTGACTAAGATCATCCTACCATCTCCTGTTGCCTCTTTTCCCTTTATCCCTAGCCTAGCAGGCTAGGAAGTATCTGCTGCTACTTGTCTGTATATTTATTTCCAAGTATAAGAGGTCTTCAATCACACATGATACCTCTTAACATTAGCATAAAAAATGCAAAGGGGTATGAAACTAAAATTAAGACTTCTGCAATTCTTTCAGTCAGTCAAAGATTTAAGGCCAAGTTCTCAGGGGTCTTAACTTAAACAATGCCAGCTCCTGAAAGTATCTGAAATAAATAGAAGCTGCAAAATGTATCCACATCTGGAGTCTGAGCATGCCAGAGGTCAAGGTGTGCCAATCTGAGATGGTGATTTAATCCATTATATTATCAGGATGTGTCATAAATGTTACTATTCATCAAAACTTGAGTTCGGATTTCAAATGAACCCACATTTTAGAAGGGTGTAGGTTGTAGCTGCGTTGGTCTCAGGACATAGGCAGACAAGGTTCTTTGGGTGAATATATCTTTTATTAGACCAACTTAATAGTCGGGGAAAAAATTATTAGCAAGCTTTCGGGTTTAAAAACCCTTCTTCAGGCTGAGGAAGTCTCTGCAGTTGGTGTGTGCTCTTCCTGGATGATTTTTAAACCCGAAAGCTTGCTAAAAAATTTTTTTCCCCAACTATTTAAGTTGCTCAGAGCAGGACCGTCCCCAAGGCCAGGCTTTGTCTAGCCAAGTCTTAAAAACTTCCAAGGATGGAGTTTCCACAACATTTCTGGGTAACCAATTCCAGCGTTTTACTACCCTCCTAGTGAGGTAGAGAGAGAGTTCTTCCTAATATCTAACTTAAACTTCCCTTGTTGCAACTTGAGACCATTGTTCCTTTTTCTGTCATCTGCCACCAATGAGAACTACTTCCATCCTCTTTCAAACCACCCTTCAGGTAGTTGAAGGTTGCTATTAAGTCCCCTCAGTCTTCTCTTCTCCAGACTAAATAAGCCCAGTTCCCTCAGCCTCTCCTCAGAAGTCATGTGCCCCAGCCCCCCTAACCATTTTTATTGCCCTCCACTGGACTCTCTCCAATTTGGCCACATCCATTCTGCAGTTGAGGGGGGGGCACAAAAATGGACACAGTACTCCAGATGTGGCATCACTAGTGCTGAATAGAGGGGAAGAATCACTTCCCTTGATCTGCTGAGAACGCTCCTACCAATGCAGCCCAGTATGCTGTTAGCCTTCTTGGCAGCAAGGGCACACTGTTGGCTCATATTCAGCGTATTGTCCACTGTAACCCCCAGGTCCTTTTCTGCAGAGCTGCTGCCCAACCAGTCAGTCTCCAGTCTGTAATCTAACTGCAAAAAGATGCATGGGTTTATTCCATGTTAAGTGCAGGACTTTGAACTTGTCCTTGTTGAACCTCATGAGATTTCTTTTAGTCCAATCCTCCAATTTGTTTAGGTCACTCAGAATCCTAACCCTACCCTCCAGTGCATCTACTGCTCCCCTCAGCCTGGCATTATCTGCAAACATGCTGAGGGTGCAGATCATTGATGAAGCTATTGAACAAAACCAGATATTGACATTTCTCATCACAATTTTTTTGCCAAGCTTTAAAATGCAGAGTAGACTTGTTTGTGACAACTTTGAAAAAAATAGAAAAATGAGGAAATATGGCATCCTTTGCAAACCTGTCACAGCAATTCATTTCTGTGGAATTGATTATTTAGATGTGATGCCTTAATTGAAATGGCAGAAAAGATGATGGGATGGGGAGAACAATGAGGAGACTGGCAGCTGTCTTTTTGAAGTACTGAAACTTTTATTTAACAAACTTTGGGTACATTTCTTGCATTATTGTTTAAAAATATATCATAACCCCCATATTACAACGACTGCAGGGAGAGGCAGTATCTCTAGTTGCCTCTGAAAGTGATTCAGATGCATGATGGGAGATCAAAAGACTTGCATTCTATTTCTTTGCCTGTTGTGTCTCAGTTTCCTCATCTGTAAAATGGCAATCATATAGTACTTATGTAAAGTAGGAGTTAAATGTATTCAAGTGTGTAAACCAGGATCCTTAAATGGAAGGTGCTACATACATCTGGAAAATATTTTATTTATGTTTTATTTCCTCTGAGCTTTAATTTTTCCTTTCCTATGATCTTTATTTCACTATCAATATACTTTGCTCTATTTAAGGCAGAATATAAGGCAGACTAACATGTCTAACCACTTCTTTTTCCTTATGTGTATGCATGTGGTTGTGGGTTTTCTTTGGTTGTTTTTTTTTTTTTAAACAATATATATATGTAGAGGTTTAAATGAGCAAAGGGGAGAACATTTTAATTTCTAGCATATGTGATATGACTAACAGTGACTCCAAGATAATTTCACTCCCAACCAAATCACTTCATCCACAGTCTCATTCCCTGCACTGGCAGATGGTGGGACTGAGATTAGAGCATGCAACCTGAACTTCAGTGTTTGATAAGGGATGCTTTTTTGTATTTAATTTCTATACTTATTTATGGAGGAGTTTTGCAAAAGGCCAGAGAAATAGGGGGCCCTGGCATAAAGTCTGGGTGATTACTAAGTATTTTCAGATATTGTTTATTTAAGGCCATAGCACTATGAAACACAAACACACATTAGATTAAAATTTTTATCACTAGTTAAATACTTGGAGATGACATTCAAAATAATTCCAGACTCTAGTCCAGGAACAAGCAATGGTCTCAGGCTTTCTACTCCCACAGCTGTTCAGTATCACTGAGCACATACAGATGCTAGTGATGGAATACCGCTAAAATGAATATCCAAGTAATCATTTTGGATTCATGTTAGGTGGGCACAAAGAGGCCAGCCTGTCACCATCACAAAAGAAAAACAAAACTGTTTGAACAACTGGGATAAGAACTATTCTGGGAAGATGATCACAGACTATATATGTGGGGGGGTGGAGATTGTGCATGTTGTACACACTGAACAGTGGTTTCTGCCTCTACATGATTTACAGAAGACAGATATCTGCTACAGCACTGCAAAGATTTAATACTTTAATTCAAACTGTAGAAACTTGTGCTATAGCTCTAGAGGTTCTAGGTTTAGTCCCCAGTAACTTTAAATTGAAAGTCATTTCACTGGTCCTTGTTAAGGAGAGTGGCAGGGGATGCCACAAGAAACTTTCCCCTTTCTGTACACTTGATGGAAAAGCCAAGCTAGTAGAAGCCACTGGTCAATTCAGAAAGGCTTATTTTATTCTGAACTCTTGTAGTAGAAAAAAACACAGAGGGGAAAACAGAGAAAGTGCGACTTGACACAATTCTGTATGAGCCAGAGCAGATTGGGAGTTATAATCTTCAAACTATGCTTTGGCAAGGAGGGCATGAGAAACTGCCATTTTATACTGTTCCCAACACTGTTCAAAACACGACTGTCCCAGTCTGGACCTTTACTGTGTTTTTTGCTGTTTATGGGGACCCATACTTTTCAGAAGCTCTTAGAAGAGCCAACTGGAACCAAAGGCTCCTGTTACACAGTACTGAGTGGTTCGTTCTCACTGCATGACACAGACCTATGTCAGACTGTTTCCAAGTAATTTCTGAATAATCCATGGTACCAGGAATAAACAAACTAAAGAAGAAAAACCACTGTAAGTGTTAGTGTATGAGTGACGCTCTAGCCTGGTGACATTGGTCTCTTCATAGGGCTCCACCTCCCTTATACCCCACCCTAACCAATTCCACTGTAAGTGGAAGAAAAATATGCCAACAGAGCCCAAACTCTCTGGAAATATAGATGACATCTAGAGCATTTTAACTAAAACTTCACTTTGGATCTTCAGGTACTGGAAGTGTTTGAAGATAAGTGGGAATGATAGTGGGGAAGGGTGGTAAGGGCAGAAGGGAAGCTATTGAGAACACAGGATAGAGCTAAAAGAGACCATCTATGACTCAAGGCCCCAGGAAAGGTTCCCTTGCCCTCTGGCAAAAGGAAAGAATGGTTACAAACAGGAATGGTATCACAAGAGGTCTAGATCCCCATGATTTCTTAGATCCCCATGAGGTTGCCTTCTCAGATAGGTGATACCTTCTCACATGTCATAAAGGAGTAGTTAAAGGAAGAAAAAACTACAGCAGACTGAAATAGCTGATCCCCAGGACCTGATACAACCAGAAGTAATGTATTTTCTGCTGCCTGATAATAGTAGTGCCAACAACTCAAGGTGAGACTTTGAGTGCAAGGCACCTCAAAGATTAATTGAACATTGTTAGCTAATAGGCTGCTTATATATGTTTGACATTGTGGCAGGGCACTGTAGGTGCCTTCCACTTTAAGGGCCTGAACCAAGCTGCCAGCAGGTGCCTGATTGTGGCAGCCATTTTAGATCCCTGACTGCCTTTATAATCAGATCAGTTCCCTTCTGGCAGGAGAGGCAGCAACTTTACCTGGCTTGCAAGGCCACTGGTATCATCCTGGAGGTAAGGGAGGAGCTGTAGGGGATGGTTAGGAGGCTCCTGGTCCTGGGCATGACCTAAAACAGCATCCTACCAGGAGTGGGTGGGCTGGTGGGGTTCTCAGGGGCACGGGAGCCCCCTGTAAATGCCAGGCCAGTGACCACCCTGGTGAAAGGTGACTAGGGGCGCCTTAACCCCAGCCCTCACCTTCAGGTGGGTTGAAAATAACAGTGATTGCCAAGCACAATGACCTGCTGCCCCAAGGGGGAGTGAGAGTCCCTGTGAGACTCTGGAGCACCAGTTGTGGTGTGTGCGAGGGGAATATCATTAAAGGAGGCCAGGTAAGCTTCTGGAAGTGCCTGAGCCAGTTGGGGAGAGACCCCTCAGGGCTAGGCATGCTCCCAGGAGCACCTGAGCCAGGAATGGGGAACCCCTACTCCAGAAAGTTCAGGCAGGAGGTGAAAATGCTGCTGAGGGACTCAACTGGTCAATGCTGGGGCCTGGACCTGAGGGATAAAAGGGCCAGGGGCCCACCGCGAGGGACGCCCATGATGAGCTCAGAAGCTCGAGGTCCTGACTGGGCCTGAGATGGGGCCAGGACTTATGGAAGCTGAAGGTACCCACAGTTGGGGGCCACAGCTAATGGGCAAAGGCACCGGTTTAGCTAACTGCCTGAGATGCCATCTGCGCGGCTTGGGCCACTGTGTAGGGATGGAACGGAGCCATGGATAGCCCCCTAATATCGTGGTGCAAGAATGGGCAGCCTCCCACCTTAGTTAACAACTTTATTAATTACCAACAAGGCATGGTGGGCAAGACAGGCGGGCAGCATGCCCAGAGGCAGGTGAGGAGCTAGCTGTGGCTAGCAAGAGATGCCCACCTCACCACAGACATATGTCATTATAATATTGTCAATTATTACATATTGTGGCTGTTATGCCTGGGAAGGAAGGTGTAAGAGCCTGTCAGGTACTATTCTGAACCAGATCCATTAGCAACCAGATGGGATGTTGTGAAGAGGGTCATGAGCAGGGATCCTGGTTTTCTCTGATTTAAAAAAAAATCTCTGATTTATAAAAAAACAAACCCCAAAAATTTACGTTTTTCTATGATTAAAACAAAACACCATTATATATTATTTGGATTCATATGGCAGTTTGTTTTAATCATGGAAAAATGTGGAATTTTGTGGGGGTTTAAAATCAGAATTTCTTTTTTTTTTTTTTTTTTTAATCAGAGAAAATCAGGATCCTGGTCATGAATCATGATATACAATGACTCTAAGTGATTTCTGAACACCATCCAGTACACTTGCTTCAGGAACATTATTCCCTTCTTGTTTTGCTTCAGTTAGAAAATGCACATTCATTTACTGACTATTCCAGTCTTCATCTGAAGTTACTGATACAGGTAAAAACTTATAACTCTCTGAGCAGTTCTACATTTCACATCACTCCCCACTTGCTACCAGAAATAAAATGAAGCATTTAATCTCTAATGTGATATCATCAGGAACTGGTTTTCTGCCTTTGTATAATTTTGATTCTTGAGCACACTTTTTCCCACTCTTATACAGGTGAAAATGCATCTTCAAGAAAATTAGCAGCATAATCTGCTACATTTGCTACAGAAGGTGAATTTCCTATGACTAGTATATGATAAGAATATGTACATAGAGATAAAAACACATGCTGCCAATCATCTGTTACATGGAGCAAATCCTGTAGATCTGTTGGGTTTGGATAACATTGTGCCCAGAATGAAAAGTTACTTTTAAGACTGCTACGTAAGGGTGGGCCATGTTTTATTTATTGCTTTCCCATATTCTAAGTGATAACTGAAGAGCCAGAGTGTATAAATAACGGTCATGCTGAAAGGAGCATGAAATATCCTAAAACAAATGATAATCACTCATTTCTTCCCAGGCCTGAAATTTATGGCACATAACAAAGGCACTTACAGGCACATGTATCATCAGTTTGGCAAGTCAGAATCTTGTTTTAATTCTTCACACATGGCTATAGCACAGGGATGGGCAAAATACAGTCCACCAACAGATTTGGCCTGCAGGTGGATGGTCACCAACTAGTTGGATTGGCAGCTCTGGTTCTGGGCAGGCAGTACTGCTTCTAGCAGTATCAGGCATCAGCTGTAGACGGTAGACCTGGGCAGGGCTTGTGCCACAGCAGGCAGGTGGCGGCCTCAGCTGTGGACAGTGCCAGTAGGTTCAACAGCCTGGATGCAGAACCTACCAGTGGTTTCCACAGCTGATGGCACCACCCTCCTGGCATGGTGGAAGCTCCCAACCAGAGCCCTGACCCAGAACCTGCCAGTGGCATCACAAGTGGATCCAGGCAGGAATTTCTGCTACACTGGGTGGGCAGCGGCATCAGCTGTGGGTGCAGCCAGCAGTTCTGGAGGCCTAATGCAGAATCTGCTGGTGGTGTCTACAGCTGATGCTGACACCTGCCTGGCACAGCAGCAGCTCCTGCCTGGGTCCACAGCTGATGCTGCTGGCAGGTTCCAGGTAGGACTCCAGTTGGGAGCTTCCACCATCCAAGGAGAGTGGTGGCATCAGCTGTGGACACTGCTGGCGGGTTCTGCATCCAAACTCTTGAACCTACTAGCAGCATCCACAGCTGATGCTTCTGCCTGCCTAATGTGTTGAGCTACAGCTCCAGTGGGTTCTGGAAGGAGGAAAAAGGGAAGGAGACAAAATGATGAAATGAGACGAGACTGATGTGGCTCATGACAGGTCCCCAAAACTCATTAAGTGGCCTTCCAGCTGAAATAATTTGTTCAACTCTGCTACAGCATCTACTCAACACCTTTCCAAATTACCATGGGTATTATGAAGATTTCTGTTCCTAGCAAAGCTGGAAACAAAGGAGATAGTCCTGTTATCACTAAAGAATACTGATGCTAGTAGAGTACTAATTTAATCAGGGAAGTGAGAATGGACTGCTGTGGTCCCCCTGATTTACCTGTAGTAGATCAGGTGTTATGTCTTGTCTGTGTCAGGGGTGACTGTGTAGAGAGTGGCTGTCATTTTTCTTTTCAGGATGGTAGATTTCAACATTCTAAAACTCCCAGACGTCTTATCTTTGAGCATGACAGCATGTTACATCTATTACACAATTACCTGGCTAATTTAAACTGGATATATGTGCAAATTAATTATGGGGCTTTAAAAAGGTCCAACCAGCTATAAAGTTATTGCTGGAAAGTGTGTAATAACTTTATAGCTGGTTTCTATCCAGCTTTAATTTGCACATGTAGCCTGTTTGCTCATGGCTAGAAGACTTCAGCTGCTGAAATCTTCTAGTCATGGAGGCGTACAATACACTTTGTAGCTGGGAGACACAGCAGCTAGTCTCCTAGCCGTGGGGAGGTGTGGAGTGCACCTGAGGCTGGGAGATCACAACAGCTGCAGTCTCACAGCCATAGGGGTACAAAAGGTGCCTCCATGGCTGGGAGCCCCATCATCTGCAGGAATGTGCTTATTAGGCCTGTGCGAGTCGGCAGCGATCTGATCCGGCTTCAGATCTGGCCGCTTCAGATGGCTGCGATCTGATCTGGAGCTCCGGATCGGTTTGCCGCTTTGATCCGGCTGAAGCAGCTCCGAAGCTTCAGAGCCGCTTCAGAGATCCAGCTATAGGTTATAATGGGGGATGAATGAAATATCTATAACTTCGTTATTTTAGTTCCAATTTGGGTGCAACTTGCAGAGGGAAGCTAGTCCCTGGTGATGCCACAAAGCCTGCCAAGTTTCAAGAAGATCAGTGCAGGGGTTTGGGAGGAACTGCACCCCAAATTCTTGAAAGCAAAACTCCTGTCACGTCTATGTGTTATACCACAGGGGGCTGAAAACTTCACAGGTGCTAGCCCTTGATAAGGCCACAAAGCCTGCAAGTTTCAAGAAGATTGGTGCAGGGGTTTGGGGGGAACTGCACCCCAAGCTTCTGACAGGCAAAATTTGTCATGTGGGTGGGTGCTTGGGTGACTGCTGCGTCTGTCTTGGGGCACGGGAGTTAAATCTCGTGCAGGCATGAGTGCTGGTACCTGCCAGGCCACAAAGCCTGCCAGCTGTGTGTGTGTGTGTGTGTGTGTCTCGCTGGGGGAGTCTGTTGTCGAGGGCTCTGCACCCCAAGCTGCTGACAGGCAAAACTCGTGATGTGGGTGGGTGACATTGTGTGTGTGTGTTAAGGGGCACCCATCCTGGTGCTGGGGCCTCTGCACAACATGGCAGTGTGCCCCAGTGAGGCCTCCTCCTCCCCTACAGCCTCATGCCTGGTCCTCCGCTTTACGTGACAACAGGTAAAATAACTTAGCTGGCTCAGCACCAGTAGCATCAGCAGCAGCATCAAAGGTACCCAAACGAAACTGTCACAGAGCCTTTCTTTTTATAAAGGAATTGACAGCAAGAAGTGAAGATGTGTTCTGTTGGACATATGATGTTATTCATGTGAAAAAAAAAAAAAA
>NW_005842172.1:1029199-1031900 GCF_000455745.1 Alligator sinensis
AAGGAAGCCAGAGGCTGGCTTGGCCTGCAATGCAGGCAAGAAAGCCAGGTAGTGACAATGGAAATGGAGGTGTTGGGGTGAGGGACAGGCTGGGTTGGGGGGTAGGGGGGAAAGGGGAATGTAGTAGCTCAGGTAAAAGTGCAGAGGTGCCTAGGGTGGCAGATGTCTGGCAGGTCGCAGCGTGCCAGAATTCCACTGTCAGTGTCTATATTGAGTCCATGAGTTTCTGTACCTACTACCAAGGAGGCTGATGAAGTGCAGTTCTTAGGCCGAGCTCTGAGAAGTGGTTTGTACATTCAAACAAGCACCTAACCTCATCACCGGAACTGAAGCCAACTTCCTACAGCTCAAAACACAAAACCTGCCAACTATCTCCAGTACCCCCACAAACTGCACACCAGAATCTATCAAAGACAACAAAACCCAACTACCTGTGGGGGCACATCCCTCACCAAAAAAACACTCTGTCTCCAGTCTCTCAGGCCTGACCCTGAGAGGGAACAAATTACAATGCAATCCACTTTTCAGAGCTGGCCCTATGAACTGAACTTCATCAGCCTCCTAGGTAGTAGGTACAGAAACTCATGAACTCAATATACACAATGGAATTCTGGCACACTGCGACCTGCCAGACATCTGACACTCCAGGCACCTCTGCACTTTTATCTGTGTTGCTACATCCCCCTTTCTCCCCTACTCCACACCTAGCCTGTCCCTCCCTACCTGACGCCTCTATTTCCATTTTCACTGATTGGCTTTCTTGCCTGCATTGCGGGCCAGGCCAGCCTCTGGCTTCTTTACTATTCCTTCCATCCAGGACCAACTGCAGGTACTTCCTCAGTCTGACAAAGGGGTTTTCAACCCTAAAGCTGGCATCCCAGGCAACTAAGCTGAGCTCACCAGGAGCCTCACAACTGCACTGCAACCACCAAGCGTCAGACCTGTCAAAGGACGTGACAGGTCTGGGCATTCCCCATCCAGGACTTTGTGCGTGCATGCATTAGCTGAAGGTTATGGCACCTCCTACCTGCCTTTCACCAGGGGATCATTGGTCCTGGCATTTACGGGGCTGCTGTGCTGCCAGCAGTCCCACCAGGCCTCCCTACCCTGGCAGGGTGCAGTTTTAGTGGTCATGCCCAGGACCTGGGGCCTCCTCCTTCCCCATAGCCCCAATCCCATACCTCCAAGTTCATCCTGGCAGGGAAATGAGCTCAGCAGAGACATGTTCTTCCTCTGCTGGCTGGTGATGCAGTTAGTGCCCCCTTCAGCTGAGAGCAGGGCATTATTCAGCCTTTCAAAAACTCAGAAAAGGAAATTGATGCAGATGGAGTGAGGAGGGTGGCACTCAGTCCATCTGCAGGTGGAGCTTGGGGAGCCCCAGTAGCAGAAGGTTCACCTTTGGGAACACCAGCTGCTCTACCAACATAGGATCCAAGCAGGTGTGGTGGGGTGTGACAACATCCCCAGCAATGCTGAACACCCTCTCGCTTGGAACACTAGTCAGTAGACAGGACAGGTGTTGCTGGGCAACTGCGGCCAGATCCTGCCACATCTGCCTGTGGTTTGCCCAGTAGACCAAAGGGTCTCAGTCCAGTGGCTCTACATCCTCAGCAAGATAGGTAGCCACCGCAGCCTCGGCACTACCTGCCCAAGGCTGGGGTCTGGTGCGTTTGGACCCCAGCATTGAAGTCATGCCCATGGCCCACATGGGCAGTGGCTGGCGGAAGGAGACTGGTGCCGGTGCTGGTGCCAGTGTTGGTGCTGGGAGTGCTGGCAGGGGAAAGTGGATCCCCCTCTTCCACATCCCCTCGCCTCAGCACTTTAGCCTCCCTGACTTTGTTCACCAGGACCTGCGTCCAGCGATCAAGGGTTTTGGGGCTGCCAGTGCACATGCTCCCCTTCACCCTTGGGTCGCACATGCCCACCATCATGTGGACTGTACTGGACCACAAAGGATCCAGCCGTCTCCTGATCCCCTCCTTCAGCCACCTCACCAGTGCCTGCATGTCTGGTGACAGTGGCCTGCCCCAGCCAGGAACACTGATCCCCATTTGGTTCTCCAGTTCCCTCACTAGGGGGATCACCTGGCTGAGGAGGGCATCACCAGAGCTAAGGGTCTTGGTGGCCTTGAGGAAGGGCTTGAGGACCACCAAGATCTGGGATATGGTACCCCGCTCAGCTGTTTAGGGGGCCGCTGATCCCGATCTCCCCAAGTGTTGGCCTTCTGTTGCTCCACCAACCTTTCGAGCATCGGGTGTGTGGAGTTCCACCAAGTCTCCACATCCTGTATGATTCTGTGCTGCAGGATGCTCAGCTCCGCCTGTTTCTCCCCCACCGAACTCTGCCCAATCTCCCAATACACAAGAGAGGGGGGTACATTTCCTAACCTTGCTGTTAATAGTACCCATCTCAGGGCTGCCTTCCCGATTCTGACCGTCCGACTTACCTGGGATCCAGGGATCTCTTCTTAGTCCTCATCCTCACAGGGAAAAAATCACTGGTCTTGGACTTGGGCCAGACAGAATACTTACAGAGATAATCCCAGGCAGGCGTACTGACGGTAGGCCTTATGCCCTTTCTACCCTCTCACCCAGGTGCCTGTTACTGGTACTTTCACTCTATGGCGTTGCACCGTTAGGCTACTGCCACCTCAGCAATCCAGCTCCCCCTGAAGCAAAAGTCTCACCGGGAAAAGAGATCC
>NW_005842172.1:1032230-1033135 GCF_000455745.1 Alligator sinensis
ACATGTATGTTTCATTAGCATACTTTTTCCCCACCTAGGGGCGTGATTTTTAGTATTTTAATGAGCTCTTTAACCCAGTACCCTGGCTTCTGCTTTTGTTTTCAAGCCCCCTTTATCTAGGACTGTCTCCTCCTTATCATCGCAGATGGGCATTCGTCTCATAACATTCTCTTCTGCTTCGTCTCTGAGTAGTGGTTTCTAGGTCACTCCTTACAGTGACACCGTCATCGGCAGCCCTGTCCCCCTCCAAGGCATCTCTCACTATTAGGTGCAGCCTGTGTGCCACACAGCGGATGCCAACGAAGTTAGCATCACGGACAGCCTTCACCGTATTGGCCCCGTTGTCGGTGACCATGAACCCGCGGGTGAGCTCGGCCTGCCCAACAAGCTACCCCTGCACCATGGCCCCCATGATTTCCCTTGCTGTGTGGGACGCATCCAGCACCTTGGCTTGCAGTAGAACCCACCGACGGCCTGACTGATTGCACCAGTGCCCCATGAGGGAGAGGTAGGCCACCCTAGCTGCTCCAGATGTCAGACGTGAAGTGCAAGGCTACCTGCGGCCCTGACTTGCACAGCTCCTCCCTCAAGTACTCCCTGCATGCCTCATACAGGGGGGGCACCACCACCCTGCTAAAGGTGGTGCATGCGGTCACTTTGTAAAATGGGATCAGAAGTGCTATGAACTGCTTGAACCCTGGCCGCTCAACTAGGGAGAAGGGCTGGCTATCCAGAGCAAGCATCTCCCCAATGCTCTGGGTGATCTTGCTCGCCTTGGGAACGCACCCCGCTTTCTGTCCACTGTTCCCCCACTGGTCCAGGGTGGCCTGCCTCTGCTTTGGGGGTAAGGGGGCTTTGGAGTGAGCGGGGGACTTCCCTTTCAGCACACTCGCACTGGTGCCAGG
>NW_005842172.1:1033960-1051054 GCF_000455745.1 Alligator sinensis
TAAGGGTTATGTAAAAATTGTGTGCTGTCTGTCTTGTTCTGCTGTGAATATCTGTCTGTCTTCTGCTGTGATTTTTTTTCTATTGTGCATGCGTGCAAGCAATCTGTGCCTCTGCACAGTGGTAGATCACACTGACTGGGACAACACGTCTTTCTTTTTGCAAAGTTTCCACACAAAAAAAGAAAATAAAATTCAAAGAAATAAATTATATTGTAATACTAATAATAATTTAATAGAATAGCTAAACTAAGCTAAATCCTACCTACTCCTTCATAACAAGAAAAAGGAGTAGGCAAGTCTCAGTCTGAGCGTTCCTCTCTCACACAGTCACTGACAGGGAACAAGCTGCAAAAGGCACAGAAGGGCTGCAAACAGAGGCTTTTATGCTGTTTCTAGTCCCACCCCACAGACACTGCCATTGGAAAGGTAGCCAGGGAGAAATCCTTCTCAGTGGCTAACTACAGATGTCAGTCTTCCCCTCCCTCCCCCCACTTCCCACTCTCCATCCCTTCCCCACTCCCCCTCCCTCTCCTAATTGTGATTCAAGATAGCCGAAGAGGGTCCTAAGCATCTGAAGTGGGTCCGAAGCATTTTGGATGCTCTGACCCACTTCGGCTATCACTGCTGAGAGACCCCGCTTTGATCCGGGTGTGCCACTTCGGATGCCGAAGCACCTGAAGTGGGTCCAGATCCTAAGCAGGATCTGAAGACTCACATAGCCCTCATGCTTATTGCCAGTGCAGGGGGGGGCAGGATTGGGCTTTCCCAACACCAGCCAAAACATTTAAGCCTTTATGATCTTATATGGAAGATACATGCCACAAATGGTTGCAATAATGTACTTCCCCTTGAAGCATACGGGTATGAGGGAAGGCAAAACAACTGCCTTTTTCAAATGGTGGTACAATCCCTTACATAATGGGTAGGTCACAGTCTAGAGTTCTTCTTTCTACTACCAGGACCTTGCAGTTCTAAAAGTATCAAGACAAATAAGGCAAGGTTTGGAGGAGCGAGAAAAGTGCTTTGCCCACACGTGAATGGCAATACGATATTTCTAAAGGTTCTCAGTTTGCATCTATGTATAGTGCAAGTTCTCTATCCTTGCCAGGCACTGCCTGCCTTTTATGAATCACATTCTTGGAATTTGGGAAAAATGACAATTTACTTTTGGGATTAATGACAATCTACTTTTGGGGCTTACTGCATAAATGAGTTAGTACTGTAATATTCACTGTGGATTTAGCTGGTACGACAATGGTTACAGTTGTAATGGTAAAATCCATTTGAGGACTCAATCTAAGGAAAAACCTCCTAACTGCAGGAATAGCAGAAAATTGGAACAAAGTGTCCAGGAAAACTATGGAATCTTCTTCACTGGAAATACACCAGAAGATGTGGGCAAAACATCTCTCTTAGATAATTTATGAAGAGTGAATCCTACAGCTGTGCAGGGATAATCTCAGAGGTTTTCCCTGATCTGACTCCAGTCATTTCAAAATTGACTTATTTAAATTGGTGCAACTTTCTCTTGGAGCCAGGGATGTGTTCTAACAGAGAGCATGACTTGACAGACTGATGCCCAAAGCAATTCAGTTTATGGTAAATGACATCTTAAATTTCCTTCAGTGAAAGAGGATTGGTTTGGAAATACTTCTCTAAGAAAGGCTAGAAAAATAATAGATTCATAGATTGTAAGGGGCTGGAAGGGACCTTGTAGATCATCGGGTCCAGTCCCCCTGCACTAGGCAGCAAAAGACAACTGGGGTCAAGTGACCCCAGCGAGGTGACTGTCCAGTCTCCTTTTGAAGATTTCCAGGGTAGGTGACTGTACCACGACTGGAGGGAGTTTATTCTACATTCTGGACACCCTGACTGTGAAGGAGTTTTTCCTGGAATTGAACCTGAAGCAGCCTTCCAGGATATTGTATCCATTGCTTCTGGTCTTCCCCAGGGGTGCCATGGTGAACAGCTGTTCACCGAGTTCTTGATGTACTCCCCTGATGTAGTGGTAAGCAACTACCAAGTCCCCTCTCAGCCTTCTCTTCTGTAGTCTGAAGAGACCCAAGTCCCTCATCCTCTCCTCATATGGCTTGCCTTGCAAGGCCCTGATCATATGGGTGGCTCTTCTTTGGACCCTCTCAAGTTTTTCCACATCCTTATTGAAATGCGGCACCCAGAACTGGATGCAATACTCCAGCTGTGGTCTCACCAGTGCAGAGTACAATGTGAGTATCACTTCCTTAGTTTTGCATGAGATGCAATGGTTAATGCATGACCGCATATTGTTTGCTCGCCTGGCCACAGCATCACACTGCCAGCTCATGTTCATGCAATGGTCAATCACTATCCTGAAGTCCCTTTCAGTCATGCTGCAAGTCAAATTGTTGCCATCAACCCTGTAGGTATGTTGGGAACTGTTTGCCCCCAGATGGAGCACTTCACACGTCTGAGTGTTGACTGTCATCTGGTTTCGGTCCTCCCAACTCTCCATCCTGCCCAGGTCTGCCTGTATCTGCAACCTATCTTCTGTCATAGCCACACTCCCCAATAACTTGGTGTCATCTGCAAAATTGGCCAGGGAGCTTTTCACCCCCACATCCAAATCATTGATAAAGATGTTGAAAAGCACCAGTCCAAGCACAGACCCCCAAGGAACACCAATGGACACTTCTGACCAGGACAACACAGATCTATTTATGAGAACTCTTTGGGTCCTACTGTGCAGCCAGTTTTCGCCCACTGAACTGTTGAGCAGTTAAGCCCGCAATCTTCCTATTTTTCCACTAGGATATCATGGGATACTAGATCAAAAGCCTTTTGGAAGTCCAGGTATATAACATCAACCTTCTCTCTTGTGTCCAGGTGGTGAGAGAGCTGTTCATAGAAGGAAATGAGATTGGTAAGACAAGACCTACCCACAATGAAGCCATGCTCACTGTCATTCAGAATCTTACCCTCAATGAGTGTATCTCACATAGATTCTTCAATGAGTTTTTCCAGGATTTTCCCTGGGATGGAGGTTAGGCTGATTGGCCTATATGTGGCAGAGGACCTCTGGTGTCTGCCATTTTAAGAGCCTGAAGAGGCAACCAGCAGGTGTGGCCCAGCTCTGATGAATGGTCATTTTAAGATTCAGGCCAGCAGAGCTGGAGTCAGCATTCTGCTGCCTGCCACCGAGGAAACAACATCTCCCAATGAAGCTGCTGCTCTGGTAACACCAGGAGGTAAGGGCAAGAGCTGTTGGGAATGGGAAGGATGCTCTTGGTCCTGGGCAAGACCTAAAACTGCACCCTGATGAAGATGGGTGGCCTGGTGGGGCTGTTTGTGGCGGAACAGCCCCCCAGAAATGGCAAGCCAGTTACCACCCTGGTGGAAGGTGAATAGGGGCACCTAAACCCCAGCCCCCACCTTCAAGTGGGTCAATTAACATTGGAGGTAGTTTGGGGCCAGGCTCGGCTGAGGCCATCTGAGCCTATGTGGGGTGCAAGACCCTAAGAGTGGGGCCAGGCATAGCTTCAGTCACCTGAGCCTCTGGGGGGGGGGGGGACCCCTAGGCCCCAGCATAGGGGGGGCAGAATATAGGTTTCTTTGGAGGCAGAGGTATAGAGTGGGGTGCAGTGGGACACCTGACAGCCTGCACCAAAGTGGCAGTTGGGAGGCCTGGAGAGCCTAGCAAGGGGAATGGAGCCTAGTGAAGAGGCAGGACGCCCAGAGGCTAGGAACCCCAACTGTCTGTGTGTGTGTGTGTGTGTGTGTGTGTGTGTGTGTGTGTGTGTGTGCGCGCGCGCGCGCAGGAAGGAGCCTAGTGAGAGTGAGGGGCTCAAGGAAAGAGTCCAGAGTTAGGGGCTGGATGTAGTTCATGCCGAGAGGGGTGAGTAGTGAGGCCCTATGAACAGGGGGCCTGAGATGAAGCCCTGTGAGGAAGGAGCACAAAATGGGACCCGGTGGGCAGGGGGCTCGAGGGTAGGCCCTGCTAACATAGCGGGGCCAGGTTAGGTCCAGGTAAGCCTTTGGGCACCTGAGGCCACAGGTGGGCCAGAGTCCGATTGGGTGGGGTGGCTGAGGAAGTACCACAGGCAAACATCGGGGCAAGTCGAAAGCCCCTAATGCAGAGCAGCTGGATGACTGACCTGGCAAGGGACTAGAGGCAGAGTCACTCCAGTACTCTGCAAACCGCCCAGTGCTCGCTCAGATGAGGGGCGGTATGAGAGTGTCCCAGCAAAGGGACAGTATGAGAGAGAACGTGTGAGAGGTGGTGGAGTGCGAGAGGCCTCAGTGAGAGGGAAGCAGTATGAGTCTGGCCTGTAATAGAGCAGAGAGAGAAAGGCCTAACACTAGGATGGATTGAGCCCAGCCTCAGGCCGGAGCAGAGCTCAGCTGTTGGGAACATCTGCGAGGCTTAGGATGCAGTATAGGGGTGGTTGGAGCTGCATACATATGCCTAGGAGACCAGGGCGTTCAAAGGGCAGCCTCCCACCTAATTAACACCTTAATTATGTGTCATCAAGGTGTGGCAGGCGAGAAAGATGGGCAGCATGCCCAGAGGCAGGTGAGCACTGTGGCTAGTCAGGGAGTTCCCACCTTGCTACACTATAGTTGCCTGGGTCCTCCCTCTTCCCCTTCTTGAAGATGGGCACAATGTTGACCCTCTTCCAATCCTCAGGGATCTCCCCTGTGTGCCACAATTTCTGAAAGGGTTTTGCCAAGGATTCCGCAATGACCTCAGCCAACTCCATTAGCACTCTCGGATGAAATTCATCTGGTCCTGCTGAGTTATAAATGTCTAACCAGCTTTTCTAGTTGGTTTTGCACCAGCTCAGCATCCACAGTGGGAAGGCTATCATTCCCACCATGCCCCCTGTAATCCTTATCTCACTTATCTTTACCCTTGGGTCCAGTGAAATACCAAAGCAAAGTGGGCATTCAGGAGTTCAGTTTTTCCTGAGTGTCCATTACCAGCTGTCTCAAGATGTTAAGTAGGGGTCCCATGCTTCCATTTGTTTTCCTTCTGCTCCCTACTTACCTAAAGAAGGACTCCTTATTGTCCTTGATTCCCCTGGCTAACTTAAACTCAGTCACCACCTTAGCTTTCCAAATCATCTCCCTTCAAGTACAGACCACTGTTGTATCATTCTCCTTGAAGACTGCCCCTAGCTTCCACTGTGTGTATGCCTCTTTAGCAATGTTGTGCCAGGAGGGCTCGCCAGCTCTTCTGCTACCTTTCCTCTTCATGGGAAGTTTTATTTTGTGCTTTGAGGACTGTGTCCTTGAGGAACGACCACTGTTCGTGCACCCCATTCACCTTCCATCCCTGGTCCCACATCGCCTCCCCTACTAATACTCTGAGCCTGCTGAAGTCAGCATTTTTGAAGTCCAGAACTTCAATCCTGCTAGTTGATTTGTCATCCTTGCAGCAGACAGTGAACCTGATGAGCTCATGGTTGCTGCTGCCCAAGCTAACATCAATGTTCAAGCCACACACCAGACCATCTCCTTTGGCCAAGACCAAGTCTAGGAGAGTAGTACCTTTGGTTGGCCCTTGCACTTCCTGGGTCAGAAAGAGCTCCTTGATTACAGTTAAGAGGCTACATGACCGATCCGACCTAGCTGAGTGTTCTTCCCAATCTATTCCAGGTAATTCATGTCACCCATGACAACCAAGTCCCTTGCATGCATGGCCTCTGTCAGTTCTTGAGAGAACTCCAGATCAAGCTCTTCCCCTTGGTTCAGTAGCCTGTAGTAAACACCCACAGTTAGGTCTCTCTCACCTAGCCCCTCCCCCCCACCCCAAAGCTTGACCCAAAGGGTTTTAAGCTGCTTATCTTTGGAGCCAATGTTAGTTTCCAGAGGGGTGTACTGCTCCCTCACATACAGAGCTACCCCTCTACCTTTTCTCCCTGCTCGATCCCTTCTGTGCAGGGTGTAGGCCTCTACGTCTACACTCCAATCATGCAATGAGTCCCACCAGGTCTCCATGATCCCTACCAGCTCATATTGCCCACTAGAGAGCAGGAGGGCTAGCTCCTCCTGCTTGTTCACCATGCTCCTGGCATTGATGTACAGGCAGCAGAGGCCCCCAACTGACACCCTCAATTTCCTGAGACACTGTGGGAGTACTGTTTCATTAACATTTTTAAAAAGTTATTTTAGTGTCCTCCACCTGGGAACTTTCCTGTGTACCTGTCCTCAGGCATGCTCCACTTGGAGTTTCCCCACCCCCCAGCAAAGTCAGTTTAAAGCCCTGTCCAGTAGATCAGCCATCCTGGCCGAGAACAGGGACTTACCTCTCCATGTGAGGTGGATGCAGTCTCGTCCCAGGAGTCCTCTCTCCCTGAAGTGCATGCTGTGGTTGAAGAAACTGAAGCCCTCATGGTAGCACCACTGTTGGAGGAGTCTGTTTACGTCTTCCACACAGCCTTCCCTCTTGGGTCTGTGACCTGCAACAGGCAGCACAGAAGAAAAAACAACTTGAGCCCCCAGTCCCTTGAGCCCAGCCCCCAGAGCCCGGTAGTCACTCATAACTCAGTCCTGATTACTCCTGGCTGTGACATTCATGCCCACATGGATGAGGAGCATGGGGTAGTAGTCAGAGGGATGGACAAGCCTAGGGATCCTCTCCACAACATTCCAGATATGGGCCCCAGGAAGGCAGCAGACCTCTCTAAATTAGGACGTACCTCCTTCTAAATGTTAATGGAACGGTTCTCCCACAGCGTCTCAGGAAATTGAGGGTGTCAGCTGAGGGCCTCAGCTGCCTGTACACCAATGCCAGGAGCATGGGAAGCAAGCAGGAGGAGCTAGCCCTCCTGCTCTCTAGTGGGCAATATGAGCTGGTAGGGATCATGGAGACCTGGTGGGACTCATTGCATGACTGGAGTCTAGCTGTAGAGGGCTACAGATAGCAGATAGGTCCCTCTGTGCCCCTCAACAGTGAGTCCCCCACCACCACCACCTGGCATCCCCTCCTAGGGATGGGAATACTTACCTCCTGAGTACTTACCTCCTCCTCTGGTGTCTCTGTTGGAGTCTCCTCATGCCTGATGAGGGGAGCATACCTGTTATGCAGCATCAGGGGAGGAGTAGCCCTAGCTCTGCATGCTCTGGATCTGGAGACTACTATCTTCCAGGTAATTCCAGGAGGGTCTTGGTGGCCAGTCATCTTTGTGGTCACATTCTCCTCCACTTTATTCTTCTTTATTTCTTCTTTTTCCTGGAGTAGGGCCTGGCAGTAGCTGTTGATGTAATCTTCGTGGGCCCTGATGGTGTGTAGCTGACGTACCTCATCCTCAAGCTCCCCCACACGGCCCTCCAGAGACTCTATCAGGGAACATACCCCACATTTGGGGGTGCCCCCATGCTGAGTTGCCAGCAGCCATGCCAGGCAGGCCCCATAGTCTGGGGCCATGGGCTCTGTCTGGGTGGAGGTCTCAGTGGTGCCGGGATGCCTGCAGGTATGACAAATCGCTGCCATGCCCAAGAGTGATTTTGTGGTAATAGGCTATGCTACTACCCACAAACTGGTCAGTGAACTGCCAGCAAACTGCTTCCCCTGTTGGCAGGCCCTGCTCACTGGCTCCCTGGTCACAGGCTCCCTGGTTGCCTAGGGAGTCTCCTTTTATATCCTTCTATAATAAGACAGGTCCATAATTTAATATAGATATTCTTCTCATTAGGAAAATTCTCAATTCTTAAAATGGTTAGTTAGGGTAGATATAATAGGATTATTCAGTGTCTGCAATTATTTAACTAGCTGTGTTTATTACATCTGAAAATTGATGTATATCAGATGCCCTCTGTAGGGAATATTCAGCTAATTAAAGATTTTAAATTCAGTGTTTAAAAAATGAATAACTACTAAATCACTCCTACAGGCAGCTAACTCAAAATTTGGGGTCTTGTACTGCTTCCACTTAGCCCTGTAAACCCAGCCTGGGCCCCACACATTCTTGGCTGCTCCCCACACTAGCCCTACACACCAGGCCCTGATACTTCCAGTCCTGTGCACCAAGTTCAGACTCCATGCACCAGAAGCGAACCCTGGGACCCAACACCCCCCTGGAGGAGCCCTGTGCACTGGGATCAGTTTCTGATGGCTCACAACACCCTTCCTCATTCCCACAGGGCAGGATTGGACCCTGGGACCTGGTGCTGTTACCTTCCTGGCCCTGTGAGCCAGGATCGGGCCTTGCACAACCTGCTCTTGTCCCTGCACACCAGAATTTGGCCCCATGTTCCCCCACCTGCCACCGCACACCACAACTGTGCACCCAATCTTGCATGTAGGGCCCAGAGCTTCTGTAACTCCACCTGGGTCTGGAAATTTGGCAGCAGAGGAGCAGTGCCACCACTCCCCCACAGCTACATTTTAAGACCTGTAAGGAGCCCTGTAGGCCAAGTGACATAGGACGGCGCCCAGGTTGAGCACCCTTTACATTATTGTCTCATAGAAGCACTACTCACCAGGGCTGAATTCATAACATGTAATTCCACAGAAAAATAAAATGCGCACATGAGTCTGATGTGCAATAAATATGAACAATGAACCCATTGGCAATGCGTAGGGGGTGCACATGGGTGCACATGCACCCCATGAGATCGGCTGTGCACCCCCTGGCAGCGCCAGCCATGAAACCAGAAGTTTCTGGCTTGGTGATCAGCCGCTGGGGGATCCCCCCCCATCAGCCATCTGGTGCCCCCCAGACTCGGGAGGCACCAGTCGCCCATGAACAAACCTTATTATTGGGAATGATTTTGCACAGATGTAAATGCACTGATTCCATGAGAAGAATGTAGTTGATGATATTTAGGCCCAACTATTCATCTTAGAGCAGGGGTGACCAAGATATGGCCTTCAAAGCCATGTTTTCTGGCCAGTAGGGCTCTCCACAGGTGCATAAATTTGACAGCCTAGCGAGCAGTGGCAGAGTTAATTGCCATAGCTCCCAGAGCCACAGTAATTAATGCTGCTTCCACTTGTCCTGCTGTCAATTTTTTTAACCCTTGGGGAACCCATTGGGTTGTATCAAGAGTGTGGAGCTGCATCCTCTGGCACATTGGCCTGGAAATTTGGTGGTGGCAGCTGCTGTAGGTCTAGGAACCATGGCATTTAATGCTGCCACCACCAAATCCCAGCCTTGTGGGTCAAATGACAAAGCGCTACACTCCAGATCCAGCTCATGCACCAGTCCCATGCTACTCACCCAGCCTGTGGAGCCAGATGAGTTTAGCACAACTGTCTTAGAGCAAAGCCTCTGTATCCATGCCCATGCATAGGCATACCTATACACATGCCAACAGACTTTGTGTCTTTATCAGTATCTATAGTTTAATACTATTGTGTAAAGAATGAGGACTACATTCACAAAGACTTTGATAAAGTTAGATGCCAATTTGCCACTTTAGACACTTAGGTCATCCTTAAAAACTGCCACATAACTGTGGAGGCCTCCAAAATCTGTAGGAGCCAAAGGACGCCTATATACGTGCAGCAAGGCTGCTCTAACACACTATAATTGCAGCGTGTGGTAATTACTGTGCTCCAGCAGACTCCAGTCAGGGGTATCAGCATCCCTGTGCTGAAGAGTGGCAGTGGAGGCACTTTAACTGAAGCTTGTTCAACAAGCTTTAGTCAAAGCACTCCCACCACCATTTTTCAGCACAGGGACACTGATACATATGACATTCCAGGCGCTTTAATTAGAGTGCAACCCCCCCCCCCCAAACACACACACACACACACACACACACACACTTTTAGAGCATGTGTATGAATACCCTAAGATGGGTTGGCAACCCCTGGCTGCTGTCCGCCCCAAGGTGCACGCACAGTCACTGCCAGCACAGAGCTGATGCTGGAGCTGTGCAGCCCGGCGAAGCTGTTTGCACTTTGCCTGCTGCTTGCTGCAGCTGCCCAGAGCCCAGGGCTGGCTCCAAACAGCTGCGCTGGGCTCATCACCTCCATGCAGGGAGCTGGGGAGAGACCGGGGCTGCACTGGCTCAGGCCCCACCCCCACTGCCGGCTCCGAGGTGTGCCTGAACACGCTGGTGTGGAGCTGATGCTGGAGCCCGGCACAGCTGTTTGGAGCCTCCCAGCTGCAGCCGGCCCGGCTCTGGGGAGCTGCTGACAGCTGGGATCCCATGCTGCTCCCAGCAGGCAGCTGGGGTGCTACAAGCCCTGCTGGGAGCAGCCCGAGCTCCATCGGTGGCAGCAGCTTCCCAGAGCCGGGGCTGGCTGGGGCGTGCCAACCAAAATAGCCTCGCATGCTACACTGGGCACGCATGCCAGGGGTTGCCGACCCCTGCACTTGACTATGATGTGTTCATCACTCGTCTCAGTTAGCATCTAATTATGGAACAGCTTCAACAAGAAGAATTTAGACCTAGGCCAGAGCTGCCTATGTCCTGATGGTTAGAACAATCACCAGAAAGGCCAGAAATGCAAATTTAAATTCCCTCAGGCAGAGGAGAGAATTGAACACGTCTCCCATCTCTTGGATGAGCACTTTAAACACTGAACTATTAAATTAAAGGGTTGTGCTGGCATCACCGTGGTATGTGAGAGGCAGTGTGGGTACCCAAATTCCATTAGAAGGATAAGGAATGTGAATACCAACCAGAGAGAGATGCTAAAGTCTGAAGAAGAATGAGGTTGAGAACATAGCCCACCCCTGTCCTCAGGATTTCCTGCTACCTGATTTAGATGGCTCCCATTTTAGCATGCAGACTTTTTGATCCCATTTACAGATGGCTACCCCTCACTAAGCATTACATAGGTATCCTAGGAATATAACTATATGTAACAGCTTAAAGGATAATCATTACAAGGATCCAATGACTTCTTTGTGAATCAAGTCCTGAATTCTTCCTCCTTTGGTAAATATTTCCACACCCCCAGACAAATAAGATGGCTTTTAGGTACTTGAACCTAACTAACACCCCTTCCTTCCCAAGTCTTTGTCTTTTACAGCCAAACTCCCCTTGTGATACTTGCTATACATCCAGGAGGTCAGCACACACAGGATTGTTTTCAAAGTGTGATATTCATGTTGCTCCATTAATTGCCTGGTTGGTGGTGGTAATGCACTTAGTATCCTCTCTCTCCAGGGAGTATGTGAATCACCTTCTTAATGTTCCTGAACTTCATTAGCTTGAGGAACAAAAATCTGAAGATTGCTCTGAAACAGACCTCCCACAGGATGCTATCATGTCTCCCAGTCGGTTGTATTTTTTTCAACTTTTTGATCACTCAGATTAATGTTTTTTCTACTGGCTGGTTTGGTTTGGTTTTGGGTTTTTTGGACACGTTTTTATATTCAGTATAAGAATGAGAAGTCAAGTAAAATGCTGGAGGTAAAAAGGAGACTGAATTAAGAAACACAGTTGCTACACATTGTGTATGCAATGCTCAAACTGCTGCCTCTTGTTTAAAAAGGCATTAACCAAAGGAATATTATTCTGTACGTTCTCTTGGATTAGTCACTATTCTTGTTTAACCTAGATATTTCCATTACTGCTGATTTTGTAGCCTGGCAGAGTTTTAATTGCAGAGAAATGTTTTCTCAAGGATTGTTTAGGGATAAAATCAAAACTGACAGGAGGACCATTATAAGATTTACTATTGGACTAAGAAAAGCTTTTCTCTTGCCGATGCAGGAATCTCCCTTTATTTGTACTTTACATGAGTCTAACACGGGGGAGGGAGAAAAGGAAAGACAGAGACGAGAGAGATCTCATTTTCTTCCCATTCTTGTGGTTTCAGATTCACGTGGAGCTGCTCTGAATATTTCTATTTCATGGAAGAAACAAATTCAGATTCTATTATAGAACAAAAGACACCCAGAACCTACAAGACAGCAACTCAGAAACAATTCCAAATATTTAAACTCACTGAAGTAGGTTTGGTTTTTAACAAATTACCTAGTTCCTTGCCTTAATGTTTTAATAAACCACTGTGTTGTTAATTTACCCTTCAGTTTGAAAAGAGAAGTTCATATATGAAGGAGAAGGACTCAGTAGTATTGTTAAGCTTAATAATTAAGCAATAAACTCATTTTATTATATTGCTAAAGGCACTGTGCCCGACTTTCAACTGGTGCAAATCAATGCAGGCCAATTATTTCAATTGAACCATGCCAGTCTCCAGCAACCGGAGATCTGGCTCCTTTTCAACAGTAAAAAAGTAATAATCAATGCAAAGTGGTGAACAACTATTACATCAAACATAATTGTTAAGCAATTAGACATTGAGGGTGGTGCTCTTGTTGTCAGGCCCCAAGAGTCAGGTATGACCCAGCCAAAGCATTTAAGGCTAATCAATCTAGCCTCAGTCTGACATCAATTGAAGGATTCCTAAGATTGCAGTGAGTAAGTGCACAGAAGTTTGGGCCACATTCCCTGCAAAGCCGCCCCCGCTGCCCCTGTGTCCTGTGACATGCAGTCTGTCACTTCTGCCACTGCCGCTATTTAAACCTACTATGCTTTTCTTGCAGACTGGTGCTCCCTTATGTCTCCAACAGAGACCAACACCATCTTGGATTCTTAGACACCAGCACTTGGATTCTTGAACCTGTAGCCAGCAGTTTTCAGCCAGCAGTTGGTGTCTTGCTATGAGTAAGGTGGAACTTCAGTAAGTCCACTAGGTTTTCTGCCCTTTGGGTGGCCTAGCTTTCACTGATGCCATTCCACTTCTCCATAAAGTGGCTGCTTAGGTATGTTCTCATGTGCAGGTTTCACTCATAAAGCAAAATAGTGATAGCTACAGCCTTATAAACTTTAACCTCCATTCCCTGTAGCCTCCAAACTTGCTTGATCAATTAGTCCAATTGTTTTCAGAATGTGAGGAAAATTCTTTGCTGCCTCCTAAATAGGAAATAATGTAGTCTCATCCAAGCACTGCTGTAAGCAGGACAATTAACACAATGAACAAATTGGTGCTGACACTCCAGAGTGCTAATTAACCAACCTAAAGTGTTGTATGACCATAGCTATCATGCTTCCAATTTAGGTGGTAGCTCACCTGGAGCAGCAGACCATGTCTTTCATTGCCAGACATAAGTTTATCCTGCAAACATGGTCTTACGCACCTAACTTCTGTTAAATTGGACTGTTCCATGTTGTAAAAAGGGCAAAATAAGAGGAACTGAATTAGGGATGGTATAAGGTCTGCTCCATAACAGAAGTCCAAATTGTATGGACATTCTATTTACCCACAGGGTAGCATGACTGGTTTAGCCAACCGCAATCCAGCATTATTCAAACCCATTTGTAATGCTGAATAAGGTGATCACATCATTTGTGGAGTTGGCAGACAGAAGCCAATGGAATGAATCATAGAATCATAGAAAATTAGGGTTTGAAGGGACCTCAGAAGGTCATCTAGTCCAACCCACTGCTCAAAACAGGACCATCCCCAACTATATTATCCCAGCCATTGTCCAGCTGGGTCTTAAAAACCTCCAAGGACAGAGATTCTACAACCTCTGTGGGTAACCTGTTCCAGAGTTTTATTACCCTCCTAGTGAGAAGAGTCTTCCTAATATCTAACCTAAACTTCCCTTGCTGGACTTGAGACTGTTGGCCTGTATTCTGTCATCTGCCACCATAAGAACAGTTTAGCTCTATCCTGTTGTGAACCCTACTTGAGGTGGTTGAAGGCTGCTATTAAGTCCCTCTGTCTTCTCTTCTCTAGACTAAATAAGCCCAGTTCCATAAACCTCTTCTCATAAGTCATGTTCCCCAGCTCCCTCACCATTTTTGTTGCCCTCTGCTGGACTCTCTCCAATTTGTCCACATCCTTTCTGTAGTGGAGGGCCCAAAACTGGACACAGTACTCCAGATTACACTTCAATGTGATGCTGTAGCTAGCAAAGCGAGCAAAACGCTGGCTTGCATCCATAGATGCTTCTCAAGCAAATCCCGGGACATCATTCTCCCCTTGTACTTGGCCTTGGTGAGGCCACAGCTGGAGTAATGCATCCAGTTTTGGGCTCCACAATTCAAAAATGATGTGGAGAAGCTTGAGAGAGTCCAGAGAAGAGCCACGCGCATGGTTAGAGGTCAGGAAAACAGACCTTATGACAACAGGCTGAGAGCTATGAGGCTCTTTAGCCTGGAAAAGCACAGGCTCAGGGGCGATCTGGTGGCCACCTGTAAGTTTATCAGGGGTGTTCACCAAGATCTGGAGGAACAATTGTTCACCAGAGCGCCCCAAGGGATGGCAAGGTTAAACAGTTATAAACTCCTGCAAGACCATTTCAGGCTGGACATAAGGAAGAATTTCTTCACTGTCCGAGCCCCCAAGGTCTGAAATAGCCTGCCACTGGAGGTGGTTCAACGACCTACATTGAACACCTTCAAGAGAAATTTGGATGCTTATCTTGCTGGGATCCTATGACCCCAGCTGACTTCCTGCCCCTCAGGCAGGGTGTTGGACTCGATGATCTTCCGAGGTCCCTTCCAGCCCTAATATCTATGAAATCTATAAGATGTGGCCTCATCAGTGCTGAATAGAGGGGAATAATCACTTCTCTTAACCTACTGACAACACACCTACCAATGCAGCCCAGTATGCTGTTACCCTTCTTGGCAACAAGGGTACACTGTTGTCTCATATTCAGCTTCACTCATATTCACTGTACCCTTGAGGTCCTTTTCTGCAGAGCTGCTGCCCAGCCAGTCAGCACCCAGCCTGTACTGGTACATGGGATTGTTCTATCCTAAGTTCAGGACTTTGCACGTGTCCTTGTTCAACCTCATGAGATTTCTTTTGGCCCAATCCTCCAATTTGTCTTAGTTTCATAGTAGGTAGGGTCGGAAGGGACCTGAGCAGATCATCAAGTCCGACCCCCTGCCCTGGGCAGGAAAGAATGCTAGGGTCAAACGATTGATTGTGCTAAGTGATTGTCTAGCCTCTTTTTGACCCCCAGGGTAGTAGCGAGCGCCATTTCCCTTGGAAGTTGGTTCCAGATCCTAGCTGAAGTGCAGTGCCCAGAACTGGAAGCAGTATTACAACTGCAGCCTGACTAGTCAAAAAAGACCCATCCACCACCACTCTCTGGATGTGGCCCTCCAGCCAATTTGCGACCCATCTGACCATGCAGGCATCGACGCCACAGTTGCCTAATTTCTTAATGAGAATGGGGTGGGAGACAGTGTCGAAGGCCTTCCTAAAGTCCAGAAAGACTACATCCACCTGCGACACCTGCATCCAAGGATTTTGTGACCTGGTTGTAGAAGGCAACCAGGTTGGTCTGACAGGACCTGCCTCTAGTGAACCCATGTTGGTTGCCCCTCCCCTGCTGGTCCCTCGCAGATGTGCTCCTGGATAATTTTCTCAAAGAGCTTCCCCAGGACTGAGGTAAGACTAATGGGCCTGTAGTTTCCTGGATCCTCCTTCCTCCCTTTCTTGAAAATGGGGACCACATTGGCCCTTTTCCAGTCCTCCGGCACCTGGCCAGAGCACCACGAGTGCTCATAAAGCCATGCCAGGGGTCCCACAATGACCTCTGCTAATTCCCTCAGCACTCTGGGGTGGAGATCATCAGGACCTACTGATCTGAACATGTCTAGACCCACCAGAAGTTCCCAACTAGGTCCTCACTGACCCTGGGCCTGGCAGCACCTCCCACCCCTGCTCAAAAAGATGGAGGCAAAGAAATTGTTAAATAGGTTAGCTTCGTCATCTGGTGTGACCACCAGATTTCCTAGCATATCCTGCAGAGGCCCTATGTTACCCAGTACCTTCTTTTTGCCCCCGGATCAAGGACTTGTTATCCTTGATCCGGGTCACTAGTCCCAGTCCCATCTTCGCCTTAGCCTTCCTAACAGCTCCCCTACAGTCTCAAGCAATGGAGGTATAATCCTCCTTGGTGATGGCCCCTCCCTTCCATTGGGTGTATGCCTGCTTTTTAGCTTTGAGACGTTCATGGATGATTCTGGTGAGCCATGGAGGCTTTTGAGCACTCCTGCTCCCTTTGATCTGCGTGGGGATTGTCACCCTTTGGGCTTGGAGGATTGTCTCCTTAAGGAACGACCACTCTTCCCGGACTCCCAACTCTCCTCCCCTCTGGGACCTCAGTGCCTCCCCAACTGTTACCAGATTTGCCCATCACCTTGGGGTGGGCTCATTTATTAGGGATACATTTCTAGGGTCTTTGTAATTCTATCAATGTGCTGCTTGGGTTACTTGTGTTTCTATACGGAGCTGTATATCTCCCTTCTGCAAGTCCTCACCCCCAGTTGAGCTATCTTGCAGGACTCAGTTTCAATGGGGCTTGGTTCCTCCAGTCACCAAATCAGTCATACACACAGAAACACACACAATTTAATGTGACATGTCTGACTCAGCCGGGTTTCATAGTAGCTAGGGTCAGGAGGGACCTGAACAGATCATCTAGCCTGCCCCCTGCCACAGGCAAGAATGAATGCTGGGTTCACAAGACCCCAGATAGGTGATCATCCAACCTCCTCTTAAATATGCCCAAGGTAGGGGCGAGGACCACTTCCCTGGGAAGTTGGTTCCAGACTTTGGCCACCCTAACTGTAAAATATTGCCTTCTGATCTCTAACCTAAACCTATTCTCCATCAGCTTATGACCATTGTCCCTCGTCACCCCAGGTGGTGCTGGGGAGAAAAGAGCTCTGCCTATTTGCTGTTGATCCCCCTTGATGAATTTGTAGGCAGCCACCAGGTTCCCCCTCAGCCTCCTCTTACTGAGGCTGAACAGGTTCAGGTCCTTCAGTCTCTCCTCGTAGGGCCTGTCCTGTTGCCCTCTCACCAAGCACGTGGCCCTCCTCTGAACCCTCTCCAGGCTGGCCACATCCCTTTTGAAGTGCGGTGCCCAGTACTGGACACAGTACTCCAACTGCGGCCTGACCAAGGTTGCATAGAGGGGGAGTATCACCTCTGTGGACTGGCTTGATATGCACCTATGGATGCATGACAAGGTATGGCTGGCCTTGCTGGCTGCGGTCTGGCATTGGCAGCTCATGTTCATCTTGGAGTCAATAATGACCCCGAGATCCCTTTCCACCTCTGTGCTTTCAAGAGGGGAACTCCCCAGCCTGTATGTATGCTGTGGCTTTCTTTTCCCAAGG
>NW_005842172.1:1051114-1063781 GCF_000455745.1 Alligator sinensis
GTTGAGTACAACCCATCCACCACTACTCTCTGGGCGCGCCCCATGAGCCAATTTTTTACCCATCCAACTGTGCAGGCATCAGTGCCGCAGTCACTTAATTTATTAATGAGGATGGGGTGAGAGACAGTGTCAAAGGCCTTCTTAAAGTCTAGAAAGACTATGTCCACAGCAACACCATCATCCAAGGCTTTAGTTACTTGGTCATAAAAGGCAATCAGGTTGGTCTGACAGGACCTGCCTTTGGTGAAGCCATGCTGATTGCCCCTGAGCATGATCTCCCCTGCAGGCCCCCCACAGATGTGCTCCTCGATGATCCTCTCCAAGAGCTTCCCAAGCACCGAGGTGAGGCTTACAGGCCTATAATTACTTGGGTCCTCCTTCCTCCCCTTCTCAAAAATAGGGACCACATTTGCCAGTTTCCAATCCCCCAGCACCTGGCCAGATGACCACGAATGCTCATACAGCCGGGCCAAAGGCTCTGTGATGACCCCTGCCAGCTCCCTCAACACCCTTGGGTGGAGGGCATCTGGACCTGCAGATTTAAAAGGTCTAGCCCTTCCAGAAGATCCCTAACTACATCTGCACTGACTGAAGGCTTGATAGAGCTATCCCCAAGATTGTCCGTACCTCTGGTAGGTGGGATATCCCAGTCCCTGTTCAGGAAAACAGAGGCAAAGAACTGTTAAAAATATCAGCTTTCTTGTCTGGCGTGGCCACCAGATTACTGTTTGTGTCTTGCAGGGGCCCTACATTGCGTGGTGCCCTCTTCTTGCTCCCAATGTACTTGAAAAAGGACTTTTTGTTGTCCTTAATCCTGGATGCTAGCCTGAGTTCCATCTCTGGAATTTTCTGCATCCTCTGTCACTAGGTTGCCTCCCCCATTCGGTAAGGGACCCACACTTTCCCTGATCTTTCTCTTGCTACCAACATACTTGTAGAAAAACTTCTTATTACTCTTTACATCTCTTGTTAGCTGCAACTCTAGTTATTCTTTGGCTTTCCTGACTTCATCCCTACATGCCCAAGTAATGCTCTTTTATTCTTCCATAGTTATTTGTCCAAGTTTCCACTTCTTAGAAGCTTCCTTTTTGTGATTTAGTTTACTGAAGAGTTCCCTAATAAGCCAAGTTGGTCTTCTGCCATGCTTACTAGTCTTCCTGTGCATAGGGATGGCTTGTTCCTGCACGCTTAGTAAGACTTCTTTGAAGTACAACCAGCTCTCCTGGACTCCTTTCCCACTCAGACTAGCTTCCCAGGGGATCCTGCCCATGAGTTCCCTGAGTGAGTCAATGTCTGCTTTTCTGTAGTCCAGGGTCCTTACTCTGCTGTTCTCCTTCCTTCCTTTCCTCCGGATCCTGAACTCAATCATCTCATGGTCACTGCTGCCCAAGTTGCCATCCATTATTACAGTGGTTCCCAACCTTGTTTTTCCTGCAGACTGATAGGGTGCACAGAGCCAGCTGCCTCCCTCCTGTGGCTGCCCCGCCTCTCAGTTTTAGCCCCGCACATGCCTGCCAGAGCCTGAAGCTGCTCACCCAGGCAGGCAGACAGGGATCCAAGTGGGGAGCTTATGCCACAACCCGGCAGCCAACTCTTCACATCCTGGTACCAGGCCATGACCTAGTGGTTGGGAATCTCTTCACTATTACATTTCTCACCAATTCTTCCCTGTTTGCGAGCAGCAGGTCAAGAAGAACATGGCCCTTACTGGGTCACTTCAGCACTTACATCAGGAAGTTGTCCCCAACATTCTCCAAAAAACTTTCTGGATTGCTGCACACTGCTGTATTGGCCTCCCAGAAGATGTCCGGGTGATCGAAGTCCCTCATGAGAACCAGGGCTTGTGATCAGGAAACTTCCACCAGGTGTTTGAAGAAAGCCTCATCCACCTCTTCCTCCTGGTCTGATGGTCTATAGCAAACCCCACCATGACATCACCCTTGTTTTTCTCCCCTCTATGAAAACCATAGTATGATGGCTTTCTCTACAAAAACCATTGTCATCTTACTATGAAGATGACAAACTTCTAAAATATGTAGGAGAAAGGAAGCTGGGAAATATGAATTAAATTAATTTCTGAAAGTACTTATGTCCTACTTCCAAGACATTTTTTTTCTTTTAAAACAGTATTTTATATATGGCAAAGTTATATTTAGGAATCAGTAGATTTAATCTTTTTTTTTTTTTTTTTTTTTTTTTTTTTTTTTACTCAAAATAAGTATTTATGAGGTTAATCCAAAGAACTGTTAAGTTAAGAAAAACAGTGACAATACTAGCAGTGAGCTTGCATTTGGTGTGGTTTGAATTCTTGTTTTAATTAAGGTTGATAACTAGTGACTGATTTTTACAGAAAATGTGAGGGGAATAGTTAAGTAATGCAGTAGATTAATGTACTTTGACAGTGACGGGCAATACAGTATGAGTAAACTAGGTTACAACAGCACAAACCAAAATTTTAGACTAATGAAACTAAGATGGTATGTCTTTCTGAATGATGTTATCATCATATTTGGTTGTGGTGGGACTTGTCTGAAATCTAAACTGCTGAAGCAGAAGGAAGTGTCAGGTTAGCTAAGAAAGGACTTTTGGACAAATACTATATTGTTAATTAATTCCAGGGATTTCAAAAGCAGTTGCGCCTGGAAAACAGGCTCCAGGATTAGGCTTCTTGATTTATGATAGTCAAAAAATAATGAACTACAGTGCCACAAGCATGTAACAGATGTAAAATACGAAACCTGTGTAAAGTGCTCTCTGTTTTTTAGCTTCTAAGACAAATGGGGCTCAGGAGGCAAAGGAACATGCTACATTTTCTACAGATGTTTAAAACTAGTTCGTATTCTGAGTGGAAAGGACAAGCTGGGGAGGAGACTGACTTATGTTAACAAAGCTTTCTTGTGGAATAAAACAACTGGTCCCAAGAATATGCTGTTTTTCTTTCCCGTATCTTTTTGCCAGGTCATTTTATATCATTAGGAAAAGGAATCCACATCAATTTATCCAAGCTATTTGCAGTATAACTTGTATTCACAGCATCTACAGCTTTAACTGGCCAGGACTGCATTTGGGGCAGTTACTCCCCTCTGCCCAGTCCCCCTATACATTTTTTAAAAGGCTCTGGCACCCGAGGCTCTGGCAACAGGCAAGGATGCAGGAGCAGTAGCTAGGGTTCGCTTTGCTGCACCTCATTTTTTTGTCACAGATGCCTATGTGTAACAGCCAAAAAACATGTTTTCAGGTGCTCAAAAATGGGGTGCCATCTACCCCCAAGCAGCAGCAAATTCCAGCTGCTGCTGCTGCTGAACAGAACTACAGAGATTCTATAAAAAATGGGAAATAATTCATCTTGCCAAGGATTGGACTGGAAGAGACACATATGATAGCATAACAGGGAAGAAATTACTCAAGGAGTGTCCTGCCAAGCATAGCCTATGCCATGGTTTATCAGAATATCTGTTTTTCTCAACTAACCTATTGAATCTGTACTCCACTTTTTGCCTAACAGACAAGACACTAAAGATTCAGTACAAACTGGGAAATGTGCCTGCCATAGCATGCATAAAATAGCATCCAGTTACCAATGAATCCTGAAATGGAGGAGACCTAAGGAAGATATCCTGAACTAATCCTGTGTATGCTGGCCCAGAACTGGAAAAAATAGATGCAATGGTATGGTGCTGTTCCCTGTCTAATTAGTTGCATCCTGCTTGTGACAGGTAACTGTTCTGGGCCGAGCTAAACTGTGACCCACACACCTGTTCCTGAGGCAACCGCCCGCCTACTCGCCTGCCATGCCTTGATCGTAATTAATTAATTAATTAGTATTAATTAGCGGGAGGCTGCCCTTATACTGCCCCGCCCTGTGGGCGCTATCTGCGGCTCCGTTTCCTCCCCTACACCACAGTCCGCACCTCGCCAATGTAATAGTTGTTGTTTCACTTCTCACACTATTTTGGCCCCTTCCTGTTCTCCCTGGGCCTTCCTTCTCTCTGGGCCTTCCTAATAATGCTGCCCCCCTTCTCTGGGGCTCGCCGTGCCCAACTTGGGCTTCTCGGTCGTGCTGGCCCCTGCATGGGGCTCACCGTGCCCACACTTGGGCTTCCTAATAATGTTGCCCCCCGTCTGGGGCTCGCCATGCCCACACTTGGGCTTCTCAATAGGGCCCCCTCTCTGGGGCTCACCACACCCACACTAGGGCTTCTCAAACACCCCTCTGGGGCTGGGGTCTATGCACCCCATATGCTGCACCCGCTGGCACTGGGGTCCCCACACTCCACTGTGAGTCCCCTATGAAGCCTCCTCCATCCCCTTATAGCCTCACCCAAACCACCAGTCTAACAACAACAAAGCAAAACACACAAGCCCCTAGGCTATAACATAACGTAGAGCCGCTCGGCTAAAACAACATTGCTCAACTCAGGTCAAGCTATACCTGCAGTTCGGCTTCTCCTCACATCCTGCCTTAGGGAGCTCCTTCCTCTCTGACTGCTGGCAGGGAACTGCCTCTGGCCTCTGCTCCTGGGCTTTATAAGGGCCAGGCCCTGCCCCTTCTAGTCAGCTGACCTGCTTTGGTTGCCCTGGTAACCCACAGCTGTGCTCCTTAGTCACTGCTAGGGCTCCTTCCCTAGCCGTTTTCCCCTATTCAGGCACAGGGCACCTCAGTGCTCTGTGACACTGCTGCCTGTGGACTCCACTGTGAGAAGTAGCGCATTCACAGTTAGCTGGGAGTCTCTCTCCAGGGTACTGCATTGTGCCAGGTAGGCATGCCCAGGGAGACCAAAGGGATTAACCAGCTGATGAGTGTATGTGAAGTAATTCTTTTTTGTTTCTACTATGTAAGTTTAAAGGAAAATAGAGTACTGTAGAAATGGTTAGCCTCTGAGCTAGTATTTGGAATCTGGGCTGGGTTGCTGGTTGGGCTAAAATGAGGTTCAGATTAGTTGTTAACATATGGAGTTTATGACAGCACTGTGCAGATTAAGGAAGGCTGAGGCATAGTTGAGTCACCCTCTCAGGCCATATCCTATAAAATGAGTGAAGGGGCTCATCTTTATAAGCACGTATGTTGCTACTGACTGCAAAGACTAAAGGCAGTTGGGGACCAAGGATGTGCCTGTCTGGCACCATGAAGTGCCATGGAGAGTAATATAGCTAGCTGTGAGAGTTGAAAGTAAAGATCCAGGCAGGGATAGTCAAATACTAGAGACTGATGCATAGCTGCACAGATGATATTAACAGTAGGGCTTTGGCTCTTTCAATTTTGGAATGGTTTTCATGGAGAAGGACTACAGTGAAGAGATGTGGATCCACCTAATGAAGAGGGAGAAAGAAGATCCAAGGATACTGAGAATATTTCTATACAATACAATGCAGGGCCATGAAGAGATATTTGAACCTAGCTTTGAACACACTAGCTCATGTATCAAAAATTACATAGTGCAAGACAGAGCTATATTCTACTAAGGAACTTGAGGTACTATAGACACATTAGTGAAAAATCTCACCCCAGGCAATAAGTCCCTCTGAGAAGGGAGATAGGAATAATAAGGATGGGGGCAAAGGTCAACTGGTGAGTAAAAATAACATTCGTTAACTATCCCTCGATACAAGGATGATGTTTGCCGGAGAGGAGGGAAGGGGCAGGGATTATGGTTTAATTTTAAGGTGGCTGAGGAGTCCAATCTGTGCTCTGCAAGTTTTTCCACACATATGACAAGTGGTGCCTTGGAGTGAGGAGCAGGCACAACTATTGACCAGGATGTTGTGCACTTTCCTTCATCCTCTGCCGTTTCTCAGCTTCCTGCAACATGGTTCTCTTCGAAGTGAGCTGTAGCTTGATGTATAGTACAGTGCCATTGAGGCCTGTTACCAGTCAGCACTTCCCAATTTGTACGGTTGATGCCACCCTTCTTAAGGTATGCTTTCCGTGTGTCCTTGCAGTGCTTCCTCTGTCCTTTGCAGGTTCTCTTACCATGGCTAAGTTGAGAAAAGAGGACTTGCTTCAGGGGACAAATGCCAGCCATCCACAGACAGTGCCAGCCCAGGGGAGTTGATGTTTTATGATCTTTGTCTCGCTGCTGGTTATGGTAGCTGCAGAGAGGTCTTCCCATCTAATGCAAAGGATCTTCCTGAGGCAATGCCAGTGGAACCATTCCAGGCACTTAAGATGGCTTCAATATGTCATCCATGCCTCACACCCAAAGAGGAGCCTGGAGATAACCACTGCATTGTAGACCAGGATCTTAGTTTCCAACTACAGATCACAGTCAGCAAAGATGGCGAAGCAGGTTTCTGAAGGATACTCTGGCACAGTGAATCCTGTGTTCAATTTTTACATCAAGACTGATGGACTGGGAGAGGAGACTGCCAAGGTATGGGAAATGCTCAGTTTCCCCAGGGGTTCTCCACCAATAGTAATTTGTAGGGGGAGGAGGGCAGCTTGTGCTGGGGCAGACTGATGGAGCACTTTATTCCTTCCAATGTTAAGGGAGAGTCCCAGGCTGTGATAGGCACCTGATAAAAGGTCAGAGGTGGACTGCAGACCAGTCTTAGTGTGCACGAGGATAACACAGTCATCAGTGTACTGAAGGTTGGTGATGCCAATCTCAGTGACTTCCTTTTTCCTGTGAAGGCACCACAGGTTGAAAAGCTGACTATCCATTCAATACTCAACCCCAGTTCTGAGAGGAAGGCGGTCATGGATGAGGATCAAAATCACAGCAAGATAGATGGAAAAAAGGGCTGGGGCAATGACACAGCCCTGCTTAACACCAGTATGGATGGTAAATGAGTCTGTCTCTGATCTACTGCAGAGGACTGGCAGTCATCCCATCATGGAGTAGCCTGAGGACACCGATGAACTTCAGTGGACAACCAAACCTAGCCAGTTTCTTCCATAAGACTTCACAAAAGATGGAGTTGAAGGCCTTAGTTATGTCAATGAATGCCATAAGCATCTCCTGGTGTTGCTCTGTATGCTTCTCCTGGACCTGTGCAACAAAAATCATGTCAGTGGTACTCCAAGATGGTGTCATAGGGACAAATGAAAGGGATGGAATCTGGAGCAGTGTGGGCTGGAAGGGAGATAGGAAATTGCAATAGAATCATAGGAGACACAAGATGAAGAATAATATAGTAACCTGATGAACATATGAAATGTCTGTACAAAAATGCAAGGGGTATAAAAAGAAAAGAATTCAACCTCAAAGTCTGAGCACCCAGCCAAAACTATGACAAACAGAATTGCCCACACTTCATAAGACAAATTGCAGAACTGGATTACTTGTGTAAAAGGATATTGCTTTTTCAAAAGGGAAAGACAGGTTAAAAAGAGAAATGTTGTATTGTTTATGAAGAACATATGTGTTTTCTCTGAAGTTCAGGAAGAATTGACAGAGATGTGTTGAATATCTCTGGGTGAATATAAAAGGAGGAAAACATATCATGACAGAGATGTACTTTATACTACCTAATTAGAAGAAAGGGGTGGATGAAGTTTTTAAAGCATCTAACAGAAGCACCAAAAGGTCATAATCTGGTGGTAATGGGGGATTGTTACCCAGATATCTGTTAAAAAACCTGACACAGACACTCCTTCAAATTCTGCAGTGTGTTGTGTTTCAGAAGGTGGATGAAGCTACTAAGGGAGCACATATGTTAGAGTGATTCCAAGAGGCTGGAACTAGTTGAAAATCTAAACACGGATGAAATTTGGGGAAAAGTGATCACAAAATGATACAGTATATTATCCCACGGAAAGGGAAGAGTGAAAGCAACAGAATAAAAATAATAGATTTCAGACTTCAACAAACTTGGGTAAGTAGGTAGTAATATCTCTTGGGGAGATAACCTAAGGACTAAATGGAATTTCAAAGACCTGGAAGAGACTACAATAAAACAGCAACATTTCCTTCTGCACAGAAAAGATAGGAAGAATAACAGACAGCATAAGAAGGATGTGGTGACATCATAAGATCTTTAAAGACCTCCAAAACAAAAAGCAATCATACAAATGGAACAAAGGTGCACAACTAAGGATTAAGATAAAGGAACAGCGTGGTCAGATAAAATCAGAAAGGTAAAAATTCAAGATGAGTTCAAATGAGCAGGAACATAAAAGTCAGCAAGAAAAAAACCTGTAAACATGATGGAAGAAAGATGAAAACACAAGAATTATAGAAGCATTTCGTAGCAAAGAAGATGAACAAACAATGGGTGACATAGAAAAAGCTTAAATATTTGATGCCTTCCATTCTTCAGTCTCTCCAAAAGTAAAGGTTTATTGTATTCAGACAAGTAATGAAATAATTGTCAATATGCAGACAGTAATACACACCAGACTATATAATAACAGCAGTATTTAATATGTAGATATAATAACAGGAGTGTTTTTTTGTTTCCACTTTGCTCAGCACTGGTGAATGCCTTAGCTGGAGTACTATTGTCCAAGTTCAAGTTGTTCTACTACAGACTTCCTGTTCTAGCTTGAGTGAGTTATCCAGAGACATTTGAAGGTAATTAGGCACCTAACTGCCAATGAAGCCACTGTGAATTAGATATACTCTGTGCTGCTTACCCCAGCTCAGCAATTATATCAGTCCTGCTGCCAGGAACTCCTCTCCCAGTGGTACTCAGGGGTTAACTGCTGGACCAGCTCAGGCCCTGGACTGATGTGCCTGAAGCCCAGCCCCGTCCTGTTCAGGTAACTCCCTCATTAGCCCCTGCCATGCTTTCAGGCTGCTCCTCAAGCTGCCACACTTCTTAAAGTGATGGGGGCATTAAGCACCCTATCACATACCTCTCCCCTCTTTGTTCATAGATTCATAGATTCATAGATTGTAGAGTTGGAAGGGACCGCAAAGGATTATCGTGTCCAACCCCCTGCCCCTGGCAGGAAAGAGGACCGAGGTCAGATGACCCCAGCCAGGTGAGTACTAAGCCTCCTCTTGAAGACCTTCAAATTAGGTGATAGCACCACCTCTCTTAAAAGCCCATTCCAGATTCTAGCCACCCTTACTGTAAAAAATTTCTTCTTAATGTCTAACCTGAATCTACTCTTCACTAGTTTGCACCCATTATTCCTAGTTACACCTAGGCGTGCTTTGGTAAATGTGAGAACACGGTCAGTAGGGCTAACCATACCTTGTCCTGCATCCACAGATGCATCACAAGCAGGGCCAAGGAGGTGATCTTCCCCCTCTATGCAACACTGGTCAGGCTGCAGCTGGAGTACTGGATCCAGTTCTGGGCGCCGCACTTCAGGAGGGATGTGGACAGCATTGAGAGAATTCAAAGGAGGGCCACTCACATGATCCGGGGACAGCAGGGCAGACCCTATGAGGAGAGGCTACAGGACCTTAACCTGTTCAGCCTTCGCAAGAGAAGACTGAGGGGGACCTGGTGGCTGTCTATAAACTTACTAGGGGGAACTAGCAGGGTTTGGGAGAGACCTTGTTCCCCCAAGTGCCTCCCAGAGTAACAAGGAATAACGGCCATAAGTTGCTAGAGAGTAGGTTTAGACTAGACATTAGAAGGCTCTACTTCACAGTTAGGGCAGCTAGGATCTGGAACCAACTTCCAAGGAAAGTGGTGATGGCTCTTACCCTGGGGGTCTTTAAGAAGAGGCTCATCGTTTACCTGGCTGGGGTCATTTGAGCCCGATTTTCTCTCCTGCCCACGGCAGGGGGTCAGACTAGAAGATCTACAAGGTCCCTTCCAACCCTACATCTATGAATCTATGAAATAGCGCATCTCCAATTCCCTGTTGTCCTCCCTTGATAAACTTATAAGCAGCTACAAGGTCTCCCCTCAGACATCTGAGCCTGACCAACTGTGGCCTGACCAATGCCGCATAGAGGGGGAGCATCACCTCCCTTGATCTGTTGGTCATGCATCTGCTAATGCACGACAAGGTGCAATTCACCTTGTTGATGGCATCATTACACTGCCGGCTCATGTTCATCTTGGAGTCAACTATGACTCCAAGATCCCTCTCAGCCGCTGAGCTGCTGAGAAGGTCATCCCCCAGCCTATAGGTGTGCTGGGGATTCCTCCTCCCTAGGTGGAGTACCTTGCATTTATCTTTGTTAAACTGCATCCTATTTTGTTCTGCCCATTGATCCAAACTGTCCAGATCAGCCTGTATCTGCTCCCTGCCCTCCGCTGTGTTAACTTTCCCCCATAACTTGGTATCATCTGCAAACTTGGACAGGGTGCGTTCCATACCCTCATCCAAATTGCTGATGAAGATATTAAATAACACCAGTTCAAGGACCAAACCCTGCAGTACCCCACTGCCCACCTCCTTACAGGCTGAAAATGACCCATCCACCACCAGTCTTTGGGTGTGGTCCCTAAGCCAGTTGACCACCCACCTGACTGTAGGCATCCAACTCACAGCCTGCTAGCTTCTGTATGAGAATAGGATGCAAAACTGTGTCAAAGGCCTTCTTAAAGTCCAGGTAGATTACATCAGCCTCAGCTCCTATATCAAGGCAGTATATGACCTGGTCATAAAAGGCTATAAGGTTTGTCAGGCAGGATCTTCCTGCAATGAACCTGTGCTGGTTTCCTTTCAGCATCGTTCCCCTGCTGGGCCTTCACATATGTGTTCTTTGATGATTTTTTCCAATATTTTCCCAAGGATAGAGGTAAGACTGACTGGCCTAAAGTTACCTGGCTCATTCCTTCTCCCCTTCTTAAAAATAGGCAACACGCTGGCCCTTTTCAAATCCTCAGGGACCTGACCAGAGCACCATGAGTGCTCAAACAGCCGTGCCAGAGGCTCAGCTATGACACTGGCCAATTCCTTCAGCACCCATGGATGGAGGTCATCCAGGCCGGCTGACTTGTACCCATCTGTGGCAGAGCACAGGGTGTGTCTGCCACTTTAAGGGCCTGGAGCTGTCAGCATCCAGGTGCCTGATTAGGGCAGCCATTTTGGAGACAAGGGCTGCCTATATAAACAGGGCAGTTTGGCTGCTGGAGGGAGGCAGCAATATTGCCTGCTTGGAGGGCTGCTGAGAACAATCTGGAGGTAAGGGGGAGCTGCAAGGGGATGGTAAGGAGGCTCCTGGTCCTGGGCATGACCTGAAACTGCACCCTGCCAGGAGTGGGTGGTCTGGTGGGGCTCTCAGTGGCGCGGGAGCCCCCAGAAAATGCCAGGCCAGTTATCACCCTGGTGAAAGGTGGGTTGGGGCACCTTAACCCCTAGCTCCCACTGCCAGGTGGGTAACCCTATGGTTGTGAGGGGCCCAGAGAGGGTGGACCCCGAGAGCGTGATAGTGTACAGGGCGTGGTGCTGTGGTTGCCCCTTTGGAGAAAGGGAGTAGTGGCACGGTGAGGCCCAAGGAGACAGAGTGAGGGGCTAGAGACCAGCCTGGAGTAGAGAGTACCCTTGACTGGCCCAAGCTGGGGCCAGGACTTGGAGAGTCAAAAGGGCCAGGGGCCCACCGCGAGGGACGCCCAAGAGCCGGGGGCCTGGGGTCCCGACTGGTCTGGAGGTGGGCCAGGGCAAGTGGCTGAAGGTCCCAGGGGGACCACACCTGAGAGGGGAACATGGCTTCGGGGGGGCTAGGTAGCCCGGATGAAGGCAGAGAGGCCACCTGAGTAGAGAGAGGATCATAGAGAGGGGTCCTGTATGGATGATTCTGGGGCCCAGTGTGGGGCCGGTGGTTATGGGAACATCAAGATGCCATCTGCGAGGCTTGGGCTGCGGTATTAGGGGAGGTCGGAGCTGCAGAGAGTGCCCCCTGGCATCGGGGCATTACAATGGGCAGCCTCCCGCTTAATTGACATCGATATATGAATCAATTATCATCAAAGGCGTGGTGGGCAAGATAGGCGGGCGGGTGCCCAAGGACAGGTGGGCGGGCCACGAAGAGCTCGGCCCTGAGTAGGCCCCCTGTCACGGTGACAGGTGGGCGGGCCATGGAGTTCGGCGGCAGGAGGCCCGCTGTCTCGCCATCCAACCATGTTCCTCCATGCCTGGGGTCAGTTTTCCCTCCTTGGCCTCCACCAAGGACTTTTCTGTCAGGGTGTCCTCCCTTCTGCCAAGGGATAACCCACGAGGCAGTGGGAGCAAGGATTTTCAGGTGCTGCGTACTTGCCTTTCCTTGGGGTGACAATGTGTGTCATTTTGTAGAGGCCACCCTGCCACAAGTAGCCCTACCATATTAACCAGTTCAAGAAAGGCTCAGTTTCAGGTCTTACCTAGAACCAGAAGATTCCCACTTTTGGGCTTCCTAGTTGTCCTCCATGCAGCCCTCTGAGGTTGTTCATTCTAGGTATCTCCTGCATTGCACACGCCCTCTCTTGGCCCTTGCTAGAGCTGTGTGAAGCTTCGGATGGTGATTCCATTAGGAGGAGATTCAGCTCGATTCAGTGGCCAAATCTCCGAATCTGAATTGAATCAGGGGACCAATTAAAAGGTCCAAATTGATTCAAAGCTCTCCAGATCTTCAGAAAAGATTCAGACAGCATTGATGATTTGGACAGTCCCTGGTGGCTGCAGCAGGGAGCTGCAGCTGGACTCAGAGCTGGTAAGTACTAAGGGTAAGGGAGGAGAGCTGGGGGAGGGGACCATGTGGGGACCCCTGCCAGCCCCCCCGACCCTGCCTGCTCCGCCTGCCCCGCCCCATGGCTGGCCCCGGCTGCCCGAGGTGGCCGT
>NW_005842172.1:1063794-1090710 GCF_000455745.1 Alligator sinensis
AAAAAAAAAAAAAGCCCCCACTCACCAGGTGCTGTCAGGCAGGGGGTTGACCCCTGCTGCCCCCCCCCACTGCACCATACTGTATGAAGGGCTCTGCTCAAGCCCCCTGATCCACCCTCACTCCCCTAGCCCCCTCACAGCTACCCTGACCAGGCCAACTCTGGCTCTTTGAGAAAAAGAATCTGGGTAAAGCCCTGGGACTCACCGCTCACCCTATGGGTATTTCTTAATTCCCAGTCTTTCCTTCCTTTAACAAACCCTCCATGACTGTGATGGCACTGCCTTAGCCATGTCTGTCCCTGGTTGTAAGCTCCCTGACCCATGCTCATCTCCAACACTGGCCCTCTCTGGCCTTTGGGCCTATCTTTACCAAGGCCCAGGCCCCGCTCTTGGGCCCATTGAGAGGTCACTAGGTCAGGTTTTCAGCCCCATCTGTCACTCACCCATGGGTTCGCTGTACTATCCTATCTGGGAGGTACTGTCCTCTCCTGTGTGTCCCTCCCAGTGTCAACCATGACCTTCCCAGCCAATGCACTAAAATGTAGCAAGTGCCTATCCCAGGACTGGTTGTGATGCCCCCTGGTGACCTCTCAGTGCTTGCCAACCTGGCTTTCCTTGGGCCCTCTCCCCTTGACTCACACCTGATATTATTAATTTCTGATAAAGGGGAAGTTGCCCCAGGGTTCCCCAGGCCTGATCTTACTTTTAGGACCACAGCTGCTCATGGTCATTGCCTTAAGTTTTAGTTTCATGGGCTCCAATACCCACTCCTGTGCCTTGCAGGTAGTCCACTAACACAGCTATCTGCCCTCTGACAGGCCCCAGGCACTGGAGCTTTCCTCAATGCACACTAGTCCCACCTGGGCACCAAATCATCCTGGTCCCTCTCAGAACCTGTTCCAAGTACCTAGCCCTTCCTGAGTTCAAGTTCTCTCTCTCTGTGGCCCTCAGGCTCTTTAATCTTTTGGCCGCTCTCTCTCTCTCTCTTGCTGGGCCAGTTGGGACCTCCAGACCTCCCCTTCAGTCCCTTCCACAGCCACCAGTTGTTCATTACCAGCCCTCTCAGGCCATTGTCTCTGTCCCCTGTCTATCTGTTCCAAGGCCTGCTTCACCCCCTCTTGGGTGCTGGGCTCCTAGCCCCAGGCCTATTTATTCCAAGGCACGCTATCATAGCTACATTAACAATAAGATAAAGCTGCAGATAATAAGTCCTTTTGATGCTACACTTCAATTTTTTATGTGAAATGGAATATAAGATTTTTAACAATGAATACTGAATTTTTTTTATAACCTTTAAAAGTACATGCTATATAGGTCAGAATTCAAATGGATTTTTGAAATAGAACTCAAGAACATTTCATTCTGAGATGAGCCTCTATCAATCCCCACCTAACTTAAAATTCAGGCTTTTTTAACAGAAAAATTATATAAGGTTCTATAAGTTAAATTCTTATTAATCTAATCAGCAAATGTTAAAGCCTTCTTGTTTTAGATTCTTAAACTGAGTAATTATTCTGACATCAGTCTCATTGAACTCCTTCAGCATATTTTGGTATTTGCTTCACTTAAAGGCACATAACAAGTGATCCCAAAATTACTGAGTCTGTTGGGCTGGAAAAGTTCAATAATATAATTTTATCATCTGCTCAAATTCTTCTTTTCCTTTATTTCTCACTGCTATGAAACTTTACTTGGGGCCTGTATGCAAGACACTGCTTAGTAGACCTGAAAAAAATCTAAATGTACATTTTTTTTTTTTCTACTGTAAAATGTTGATTCAGTGAATCCTAAATGTTTATATTTCAGGTATTTTAGTTTTTCAATAGTTTCAATAGGGAAATTATGAAGGTTTCATTAAGTTCAAATCATTTGGTTTTGATTTTACCTATTTATATCTAGGAGTCAAATGAAAAAGTAGAAATATTTTTAACATTATAAAAAATCATTTTGGAACACTTCATATCATAAATTCCAAGATTTTTCCTTTTCATCCTGACTTCAGATTAAACTAATATTGAAATCTTAGAATTATCAGTGGGACTGGAATTCTTTTTAATCGGCTCTTTTATTTTCAGGCTAGAATATTTTCTTTAAACTCTAGGAAGTCCTTTGCACGGTGGCTTCTGTAGCGTGACTTCTACTGGTTTATGATGTGTTTCTACCTGGAACATGTTCAGCAATAAGTTCATTCGCAGAACTGCTTATAACTAAAATGAGCTGTCACCATTTCTTTTCTAAAGGTTCTCGTGTCTTCTGTGGGTAAAGTGTGGAGAAGCTACAGAGGTGAAATTCAGCTCTCCAGCACAAGGGGGAGGCTACTATGCAATTCCACCATGAACCAAACTATTGCTGTTATCTTGTGCCTATTGTACCTGCATCTCCATGGCATTTTCTTGATCTGTCACACATCCACCCCTATTAGAGGTTTCTGCACCAACTGGTACACATAGCCAAGTCAGGCATGCTTTCCATGACATGTATGTACCACAAGTGAATTTCATTAATGATGAGCATTCTTTGGGTAAGGTACAGCTGTTTACACACTTGTCTGTCCTCCAGACATGGGGAGGATACAACCCTCAATAACTGGGTGGCTTATCTAGTTTGTCCTCACCTGGAATTGGGACATAGCACATTATTCTATCATCTTCATCCTTGTTCAGATAGCATATTTCAAGTGAACTGTGAAAAAATCTCCATTGGTAAAAGACTGAGTCAAATCATGTTGGCAAAAAATCAGAAAATACTTCTGATGCAATAAAAAAACCTTGCTTGCTATTTGACAGCAGGGGTAACTTCATAGCTGTACTCCTTCCATTTAACTAAAAGAATTTATAATGTGGGCGCGCCAACAAAGAACTTGACAGATACTACACGTTCATCTTGGATCCAACTCTGAGACACAGTCGCATAACAGAACAGTGTCTGACATGAAGGGAACAAACAAGAATTTAAATCAAGAGCAAAAAATTTTTTAAGTGAAGGATTAAAAGCAGCCTTTATATTCTGGTTGAGCCTTTCAAAGCATTTGTTGTGTTGTTGTGAGTGGAATGGCAATGCATTTTTCAAGGTTTTTCTTTTAGCTGGACAGCAGAGGCATCCAAAATTGCAAATCAGAACCCACCACAAATCAGCACTATTGCTTCAAATTGTTTTGTGTAGACTTAGAATTTTATAGCTTTTTAAATTAATTTAACAGTCTCATCAAACTTGACAGCCTTCCTCAAGCAAGTTTCCTTTTCTCAGACTCTTTTCTTTCACATGTGTGCACAAAGTAATCTATCCTTAAGTGAATTATAGAGCTTGTGAAAGGGGCAACCTGATAGCTGCATGGGAAGTCTTTATCTTTATGCTTATTTGGTTTTGTCAAGCAGACATTAAGGCAATTGGATCTAGTTCCCAGTATGGGTGTGTTTGGTGTTTTTGGGTTTTTTTTTTTTTTTTTTTTTTTAAGCCAAAAGAATTCATCTAGGTTCGCCTGCTCTATAGGTTCTGAAGCGAAACTACAAACTTATGCCACGTAGGCCATCAAACATACTTTGGGTAGTAAGAATGTTAGCTCACTGCTATCCTAAATCCTACTACAAATGGAGGTCTTGGACTAAAAGGTTGGAAATGCAATTAAGAATCTCAGCTCCACAATTTCCCAACAACAATTTTTTTTTAAAAGTCTACAGAAATTTAATGTGTGTGCATTTGCACACTACTCGGAACTCTTGCATTAATCATAGGGGTTGTTGATGTCATTTCTTACTGTTCCTAAATCTATTTTGAATATTCCATGTTTCTTTTCATTGCACAACTAGAAAATACAGAAAGAGGAAACGGGAAGGATGAAATAATCATAGTTGACTGGGCAGAGAACACTTTCATATAAACTAAAATTATGCATAGCACTGGCAGCAAGAAGAGGTAGAGATCTGTTAGCTATATGCATAGCATAATATGTCAAAGGTAACTGAAAATGGGTGTGGCTTTGATTTTTGTAAACTGTCAGCAAAAAGATGTTGGTTTGCAAAATCAAAGTCAGAGGTGGTCCACAAGATGGACCCACAGAAGCTAATAAATCCCTGGAATCTCTATGCCATAACAGAGCCTTTGCTGAAGGATAGAGAGCAGGAAACAACCAGTCGCATCCAAAGTTATTGGTCAAAAAGTAGTTTGCTGTGGTAGTTTTAGCTCCTAGGTCAAATGGCAGAGGATGACAAGAAGGTATGGTGGGGAAAACAAGCATTTCCTTGTTTTCTTCTTTTTCCTGGAACCCACATTCCAAAAAAGGGCCATGGAATTCAAGTATTTCTGAGTTGGCACAACACCAGGTTGCATCATCATGAAAACTGATTTCACTGGACTTAAATTGGTGACATTGTTTTATCTCAATGAGCTCAAATACCTTAGTAGCAAAAGGTTTTAATTTTGCTAAACTAATCACCCTCCTATAAATATTTCCAAATGTTGCTTTTATTTTCAAGCATAAATATTCAGTGCAACACAAAATAGAAAGTTCTCTTTTAAAGGGAAAGCTTAGTAGCGACAGTGAGTTGTAGCAAAATTAACAGGGACTAAGGCCTAGATCAGGGGTTGTCAAGGGGATACTTGAGAAGGCCATAGGGGGTATGCATGGGTGGGTGGGGCTGGAGGGCCGCCACGCACCATCCTGCGCTGCTGCGCAGACGCTGTCTACCCGGCCAGACACAGAGTAAGCTCGCACATGGCAGCTGGCGCCGCTCTACATCCAGCTGTGTGCCATACCTCCCCACTCAGCGGCTGGTAGTACACTGCTCCATGTCCAGCTGCCAGGGGGCGCAATGATCCAAAAAGGTTGAAAACCCCTGGCCTAGTTCCTCAAAGATATTTAGGCACATACCAGCTTCTTTAAACACCTAATCCACCTCTGAAGTGCAACTGGCATTTTCAAATATGCCTGTCAACTGCCATCAAACCTCCTGAGTGTCTACAAGCATTTTTCTGTCATCTCTGACTGTGCTGCCATGAAAACACAGCCTGCATCCTCAGTCCTGCTCTGCAGCTGTCACATGCAAAAAAACCCACAGTGTAACTGGTGGGCAGCATTGGGCATGGGCCAATAAACATACCCCAAATAGGAATAACAACAGGCATGCCCTGGGCATGTGCCAAATAGCAGCAGTAACTGGGGCCAGGGTTGGCCAGGCATGGAGGGCACCCCCTGGAGTGGGGACTGTGGCACAACCTCCCACACATAGGGAGTAAGAAGGACCAGGTAACATGGGGCCCCTACAGGACAGGCTTGGCAATCTGGTGATTGCAGCAAAGGAAAAAGCTGATCTCTTCAATGAGTTCTTTGCCTCCATATTGCTATGCAGGGACCAGGACAACTCCCCCACTAGGATTATAGACAGGCTCAGGGAACACAACGCCATACCTAGGGTCAGGGATGATCTAGTTAGGGAATTTTTGGAGGGTTTGGACATGTTTAAATCAGCAGGTCTGGATGCTCTTCATCCAAGGGTACAGAGGGAATTGGCGGAGGTCATAGCAGGGCCCCTGGCACAGCTGTACGAGCACTTGTGGTGCTCTGGCCAAGTCCCAGAGGACTGGAAAAGGGCCAATGTGGTTCCCACATACAAGAAGGGGAGAAAGGAGGACCTGGGTAAGTATAGGCTGGTTAGTCTCACCTCGGTCATTGGGAAGACCTTTGAGAAAATGATCAAGGAGCATATCTGCGGGGGCCCAGCATGGGAGTTAATGCTCAGGGGCAACCAACATGGGTTCACTGCGAGCAGATCCTGCCTAACTAATCTTGTTTCCTTTTATGACCAGGTCACCAAGTCCTTGGATGCAGGCGTTGAGGTGGATGTCATCTACCTGGACTTCAAGAAGGCCTTTGACACTGTTTCTCACCCCATTCTCATAAAAAAATTAGGTGACTGCGGCATTCATGCCTACACAGTCAGATGGGTGGCAAATTGGCTTGATGATAGCACCCAGAGAGTGGTGGTGAATGGGTTGTTTTCAACCTGGAGGGATGGGGGCAGTGGAGTTCCCCAGAGCTTGGTCCTCAGGCCTGTGCTACGTTGACATCTTTATCAGCGACTTGGAGGTGGGCATGGAAATCTCGCTATCCAAATTTGCCGATGACACAAAGATATGGGGAGAAGTGGGCACGCTGGAGGGGAGGGACAGAATCCAACTAGATCTAGACAGGTTACAGAGGTGAGCGGATGAGAATAGGAAGGAATTCAAGGGCCTGAATCTATTCAGCCTCCACAAGAGAAGACTGATAGGGGATCTGGTGGCCATCTATAAACTCACCAGGGGGGACCAGCGGAAAATAGGTGAGGCTCTGTTCCCCCAGGCACCACCTGGGATAACAAGGAATAACGGCCACAAATTGATTGAGAGCAGGTTCAGACTTGATATCAGAAGGCATTACTTTATGGTTAGGGCTGCCTGGCTCTGGAATGGGCTCCCAAGGGAGGTGGTGCTCTCCCCTACCTTGGGGGTCTTCAAGAGGAGGTTGGATAGATATCTGACTGGGGTATGATCCCAGCACTCATTCCTGCCCAGGGCAGGGGGTTGGACTTGATGATCTGTTCAGGTCCCTTCCAACCCTAGAAACTATCAAACCTGTCCTCAGTGGGCAGGATACTGACCCCTGCCCCTGCAGTATCAGGGGGGTTCCTTCCACCATCTGTTTTTTTCTGTGCGCGCTCAGGTGGGTGCACTCAGGTGGTGGCTACAGGCAACCTGTTCCCTGGGGCTGGTGGAAGTGGTGACAGTGTGGGGTGGGGATGTGCCCACCCCATGGGTTTGGGAGTGGTGGCAGGGCTGCACCATATGACCCCCTCCACTATGCTGCAAGCTTCACCCTGTCCCGCTTTTGCATTTCAAAAAGGTGTTCGCCCTAATCCTCACTGGGTACCTCTGCATCTTTAGTTGTCCAAATACCTATAGAAATCTAGCTGTTCCGTTTCCAAGTAATTTTTTCTATATCACCAACACAGAAAGGAAGGCACGGTTCTTACATTAACTAACTTATAAATAGCACCTTTGGCTTCCCTCTGCTCATGAGTTAGAGGAAAACACATGGACCTAGGTTCCAACTGCATAATCTTTATTGCTGGTAAATATGACAAGGCACAAGTCCAAGAGTACTTGGTTGGCCTCTCTAATAACTGGCTGTGTCTGCAAAACTGGAATTAGGAAAATAATATTTTTCCTTAAATGCTGAATGACTATTAAATGGAAACTTGTGAGGCATCAGTGAATTGCTGAATCCTAACAATTTTGTGTACTGTAACTAAACCATGCAATTCTAAAATAGAGAACAGAGGGAAGATTTAACATCATGTATATGCCTTGTCAATAGTGCATAGTTTTCTTAAGTATCTCTTTTACTTGTGTCACAGTGTTTATAATTTCCCCTTATATCTGCTTAGTTTCAGTGCAATAAAAGAGAGTAAGACTCACTAGAATCATTCAGCAGTTGTGAAAACCTTTAAATCATCTTTGGTGTACTTAATGTGGCAATTGGTCTGATTCTGTTGGGATTTATTGCTCTACCTTGAATACAAAATGATCATTATTCTACTTTGTTGTCTGTTTGATGAAAATAAATTGACCATTAGCTTGCTGCTTGGTACAATAAAACATTTCAGAGGGTTAATATTATGTGGTCCAATCTTTGAAGGCTAGGTAATTATTAGAAATTTTTATTTCTGCTGGGTAGAACATGTTCTTTGCACTTCAGACTGTGCAGTATAGATAAGCATTGCATCCCCCCCAAAACAAACAAACAAACAAACAAACAAAACAACCCAAGGCTATATCCTCAGGTGATATAAATCAGAATACTTCCATGAACATCAGTGCAGCTACAATTCACACCAGCTAAAAATCTAGCTGTAATGTTATACTGTCATGCACATAAAACATTATATAAGAATAAAGCAATACTGTAGCACTGTACCCAGTGTATCCTAGACTCCACTTTCCTCACCATAGGCACAGACTTAATGTGATATCTTTGCAGAATTGTGTCCCAGCAATGCACAAATGGCATTATGCAGCTAACAATGCAACACACATGGGGCCAGAAGGAAAAGAAGAGGGAAAATTTCTTTGGAACCTACTGGCTAGGGTACACAGTTTGGCCATGGGACAGCTGGTCTCTGATCTCAGGATTATTTATTATGTTTATCCAGTGGTTGTTTAATGTATAATGCATAAGCATTCTTGAGAGCAGAGCCTAGAACACAGGTCTCCCTACTCAGAGCTGACCACTAGGTCACAGTCAGACTCTCTCATGCTTGCTCTCTTTTTGGCCCAATGCATGCGCTCTTGGCTGAAAAGTGGCTCAGCTTCACTGAGAAGGTGGAGGTGCTTCCTTTACCCCAACTATTCTGTAGCCTCATGTTCTATGGCTTCAAGATGGGACCTATGACTTTGAATTCCCTCAAGTGAAGGAAGGCCTAAAACCCAAGATTCCCACCTGCTGGGGTGAGTGCTCTATCTAATAAGTTATTAGATAAAAGGTTGTGGCACCATCATCCTATGTCAATACGTGCTACTGTCCCAAGAACACTTAGTGCTCTGGATGTCAACATAACAGATAACAACCCTGAGTCAGGTGTGTTAGCTCCAGAGTGGTGTGGGAGTTGAGAAACACTCTTGTGCATAATACAGTAGTTTTACTTCAACTAGTTCTCAGTGCTTCCTATCTGTCTAACACCTCTACAGGGTGTTTTAGAGACAGGTATTTAATTTACATAGTTGCATATGGAATAGCTGTATGTTATGAAGTTGATGATTTTTTATTTTATTGAGAACTAGATCTATGCTCATTTGAGTGGGGAAGGATTTCAGCACTGCTGACCCATTGAATCCTATGTGATCTGAGATAAAGATCTTAAGATATTTTAAGGAACAGTTACAGAAAATAAAATAAACTGAGCTACTTTAGGATAAAACTTAATCCTAAAATGTGTGGGGTTTTCAGTAGCAAATTCAAAGGCATAATTCTCTCTATGCCAGAGAGAAATTTTAACTACAGGTATCCAGTCAAAAATAAAGTAATTGACCGTTTGATCATTCTCTATGAGTTCTACTTCTGCTATTTTTTTTTTTTTTTGGAAAGCGCTTCTTGAAATGATTAGATATTGAGAACACTCCTCCATCATCATACTTCTGAAAAAAATAAGGTTTGTTACCTTTCTCCAATTGCAGCTTTGCAGAAAAAGTATGAAAGCTGATAAAGCGACAGTGGTGAATTTTGTCCAAAGGGATAGCAATTTGCATGTTTAGGTTTGTCTAGCTTTAGAGAGTTCTGTGAACATATTATTTGAAGTTTATATAAATAACCTCGTATTATTTGAAGTTTATATAAATAACCTCATATTATTTGCAGTTTATATAAATAACCTTCTTTAATCACAGTTTCACTAATCTCAGGTCAAAGAACATAAAAAAAATTATAGGATCAGTAAATGAACTTAATTTGGTTGCTATCACAGAAGCTGAATCTTAGGTATCCTATTATCTATTATATCTGCAAGGGAAAATATGAATTATTTAATAAATTTAAGAATATCTAAATAGAACAAAACATTTCTTTCTCCCAGTATGTGTCAAGAAACTTTTGTGTTTATCTTGCAAAATTTTGGAAATTACAGTAGACTCCACAATTTTTCTGTACTGGAAAGAATTTGCCTTAATAAACACTTAGTCAAGTAAATCAAGTAAATACAGGTATTTTCTCACATTCCATGCACCCCAAATAAGACACATGTATTGATCAGGTTTGCTGGTGACGTCTACCCTGGCCAATGCTTTAGCAAAGCCTTTGTGTAGGCAGCATATATTGATCAATGTTCCAGTGAGGCCTACATCTATAATCTTCCACCCCCTGCTCCTCTCCCATTGCCACATCCAGAGATTTAGGAAGTTCTCATTCAGAGGCTGCACTTCTATCGACCATATTCAATACCTACTGATGGACCTTTCCTCTAAGAATTTGTCCAGTCCCCTTTTGACCTGGGTTAAGCTACCAGCCTCCACAACATCTTCATGGGAAAGGATCATAGAAAAGTAGGGCTGGAATCCGTAACATAACTGAGGGAGTGTCTGAGTCAGCAGTCCTAACTTCTGCCTGTGTTGTGCAAGAAGAGCTGCTGCCACAGCAGTGACTTACCTACCACCACCACTGGCACTGTGACAGCCAGTGCTTCTCCATACGCTGTTGCTGCCCAGAGCACAGATCTGCCCTCTTATGCCTCTGTCTGAAAGGAACCCCATGAGATCATCTAGTCCAGCCCTCTGCTCAAGGACAGATCACCCCTGCCTAAACCATCCCAGCCAAACTTCTGTCCAACCTACTCTTGAACATTTCCAAGAATGGAGATTGTACAACTTCCCTAGGTAGCCTATTTCAGTGCTTAACCATCCTCCTAGTCAGAATGTCTTTCCTAACCTCCAACCTAAATTTCCTCTGGTGCAGTTTGAGGCTATTGCTCCTAATGCTGTTCCCTACAGCCACAGAGAAAGGTCTATCTCCATCCTTTCTGTAATCACCCTTCAGGTATTTGAAGACTGTCCTCAAATCCCCACTCAGTCTACTCTTCTCCAGACTAAATAAACTACTACAAGACCATTTCAGGCTGGACATAAGGAAGAATTTCTTTACTGTCCAAGCCCCCAAGGTCTGGAACAGCCTGCCACCGGAGGTGGTTCAAGCGCCTACATTGAACACCTTCAAGAGCAAACTGGATGCTTATCTTGCTGGGATCCTATGACCCCAGCTGACTTCCTGCCCTTTGGGCTGGACTCGATGATCTTCTGAGGTCCCTTCCAGCCCTAATGTCTATGAAATCTATGAAACATACTTCTTTTAGCCTTTCCTCATAAGTCATGTTTTCTTTGCCTCCAATCATTTTTGTTGCTCTCCACCAGGCTCTTTCCAATCTATCCACATCTTTCTTGAAGTATAGGGCCCAAAACTGAACACACTGGTGAGGCCTCACCAGTGCTGAATAGAATGAAAGAATCACTTCATTTGATTTGCAAGAGGCACTCTTGTTACTACAACCCAGTTTGTTGTTGGCTTTTTTTCCCCACAAGAACAAATTGTTGGTTTATATTCAGCTTAAGGTCCACTGTAATCCCCAGGTCCTTCTCTACAGTACTGTAACCTAGCTGATCATTCCCCAAGATGTATTTTTGCCTTTAATTCCTCTATCCAAATGCAGGACCTTGCACTTGTTCTTGTTGAATTCCATCTGATTGACTTCAAACTATTTCTCCAGTTGATCCAGATCATTCTGAATCCTAACTGTAACAGGGAAGTCTGTTCCTTTAAGAGGGAACTGTCAACCTTGTTTAGAGAGCCCAGTTGTCAGGCATTTGGATAATGAGGGAGTGTCCCACTGGGCAATTAAAATCCCAGGGGAGAGAAAGCAGAAAAGTAGTAAATGGTTAAGACAGAGTTTGCAAGCAAGATGCAAGCTATGAGCAGAACAAGCTTCTTACTAAGGAGGGTCCTGGCCACTGTGCTGGAGTTAGAACAGGGTTGGGCAAAATATGGCCCACAGGTGATCTGGCCCATGGAGGGGCTTTCTCTGGCCTGCAGCAAGTCCCTCAGTCTGGCCTGGCCAAGGCATCATCCCACAGTGGATCGTCCTGCTGTCCTATGGGCACACAGCAGGCTGGGGCAGCTCCATGCTGGACTGCCTTTCTAGGCAGCTCAGGTGGTGGCAGCTGCTGACCCCAGCCCCGCAGTACTGGGCAGCACTGTGGGGAAGGGGCCACTTTTCCCCCGGGCTATGCACACTTCTGCCCCACCGGCACTGCTGTTGCTGCAGCTGTTCAGCATGAGCAGGCAAGTCTGCAGCAGGCATGGGGCAGTTCAGGGCTGTGCATGGGTCTCCACCAGTACCACAGGGCTGGAGCCGGCAGATGCCTAGAAAGGCAGTCCAGCATGGAGCCGCCCCATCCCCACTGCATGTCCAGAGGTGGCAGGACATACCTTGGCCGGGCTGTATAGAGCAGTGCAGAGGCCAGGTCAGAGCTGTGTATGTGTCTGGCTGATCTGCTCCTGCCAGGGTCAGTCCAGCGTGGGCATGAGGCATGGTGGCAATGGTGCAGAGATGCCTCAGGGCATGTGGGCTCCGGACTATTGCAGGGCGGGGGCAGATACTGACTGGCTCAGTGGGGCATGTGTGGGGCGCTCCCATGCACATCCCACCATACCCACTAACCCTCCCCCACAAACTCCACAACCACAGTCTCCCCCACACAAAATCACACACCCCACAAACACGGCACCCCCCCACACCCTTCCCCACATGCACCCTCCCAGACACACCCACATGTCTCTGGGAGGAGCCCCTCTCACTACCACTTGCATACATGCCACCACACATACCTACAACCACCCTCCCCCTCCACACACCCCACAAACCCCATAGCCACCCACACATACCTCACATTCCCACAAACACACCCCACACAGACCACCCCTCCCATACCCACCCACATCCACACATACCCCCTGTGGCAGGGCACTGTTTGTGCCTGCGACTTTAAGGGCCTGAAGACAGTAGCCGGCAGGTGCCTTATTAGGGCAGCCACTTTGGATTCAGGGCTGCCCATATAAACAGGGCATTTTGCTGCTGGAAGGCCAGGCAACAGCATTGCCTGGCTGCAGGTATCCTCTGGAGGTAAGGGAGGAGCTGTAGGGGATGGTCAGGAGGCTCCTAGTCCTGGGCATGACCTAAAACTGCACCCTGCTGGGAGTGGGTGGTCTGGTGGGGCTCTCAGTGGTACGGGAGCCCCCAGGAAATGCCAGGCCAGTTACCAGCCCAGTGAAAGGCAAGTCGATGTGTCTTAACCCCTAGCCCCCACAACCAGGTGGGTTGCCCCCTTGTAGGGTCTGGAAGGTGGACCCCAGTGAGAGAGTGGGGCCATAGACTCAAACCTGTCTTGACATCCCCCGACTAGTCCATGCTGGGGCCAGAACCGGAAGGGTCAAAGGGCCAGGGGCCCACTGCGAGGGACACCTAGAGCTGAGGGCCTGGGGTCTTGACTGGCCTGAAGGTGGGCCAGGACCAGTAGAGCCAAAGGTCCCTGGGAGGACCACACTCATAAGGGGGAAGCAGCTCAGGGAGCTATGCAGCCTGGAATGAGGGCAGCATAGGCCACCTGAATGGACAGATCCAGGTGGGGTTCAAATAGCAGGATTCTGGGGCCCAGTGTGGGGCTGGTGATACTGACAACAGCTGGATGCCATCTGCGAGGCTTGGGCTGTGATGTAGGGGAGGAACAGAGCCACAGACAGCACCTCCTGGCATCAGGGCAAGAAATGGGCAGCCTCCCACTTAATTAACATCAATTAATTAATTATCATCAAGGCATGGCGGGTGAGAAGGCAGGCAGTTAGCCCAGAAACAGGTGGGTGGGCCACAGGAAAATTGGCCAAAAAGGCCCCCTGTTACACCCCTTCACCCTTCTCCATGCCCCACATACACCCACAGACCCCTAAAAACACCATACCCACTTACCCGTACCCCCACACCCCTCCACACCCTCCACATTATACAAGAGCAAGATTTCATTTTGACCTATTATGCAATCACCTCTATATACACGACATGAACACACACAAATCAGATTAAAAGCATTTTAAAAATGAAATTAAAATAAGTTGTTGTGGATGTTAGATTTTTAGTATATATTTTTTTTTTCCATTTCCAAGATGACAAACCCCCTCTCCAAAAGGATTACTTCTGGGACAAGGGCAGGGGCTTCTGGTGACAAAGGTCACAGGTTAAGGGGCAGGACTTCCAGTACCAAGATGGTGACCACTGGGCAGGGCACCTGTCAAGGGGCAGGGCTACCTTTACAGCCCTTGACAGCTCACCAAAACTCATGCAATGGTCCTCCGGATGAAGTAATTGCCTGCCCCTGGGTTAGAGCCAAAGGGCTCCCCCTCCTAGTGCCTGAAACAGAGCAGAAGGGTTTCTTTAATTTATTTGTTCTTTTTTTTTTTTGCTGCTCAAAGACTGTGCTTTATTTAGGAGGACTGGCTGAAGAACTCCTCAGGGGGCAAAACCCATCTGCAGAAACCCACAGGCTAGGCAACCTGCTTACAGTAGCCCTGCCATCCAGAATGTCTGCAACTCCACACAACTTGGTGCCATCCACAAATTTCCTGTGTGTGCACTCAATCTCATTCTCCAAATCATTAATGAAAATGTTAAACAATACTGGACCCAAGACAGACACCTGGGCAACCCTATCTGATATCTCCTCCCAGCTAGACATTGACATTGACTGCTCTTTCAATATGAGGATGCAACCAGTAATATAGCCACTTTATAGTACATTCATCTAGCCTGTATTTTCTTATCTTATCTTGTAGCTTATCTTGTACCATTTTTGTGGCAATGAGTTCCACAGTTTGTTACACACTGTGTGAAAAGAACTTCCTCTTGTTAGTTTTAGGCCTACTACTTAATAGTTTCACTTTACGTCTCCTAGTTGTCATATTTTGAAAGATCATACATAATACATCCCTATTTACTTGCTCTGAACCTTTTAATATTTTGTAGATGCCTATCTTGTCCTCTTCAAGCATCTCTTTTCCTAGCCAAAAAATCCTAACCTATTTAGTCTCTCCTCATAAGGAAGCCCTCCTATCCTCCTGATCATCCCTGTTGCCCTTGTCTGTACTTTTTCCAGTTTTTCTACATACTTTTTTAAAGGTATGGGGACCAAATCTGAACATAGCATTCAAGGCATGGATACAATTTACATATAAAGGAGCATAACGATACTTTGTTTTATTAATAATTCCTAACATTTTATTTGCCCTTTTGACTCCTCTTTCAAATTGAACTGATGTTTTTAGCAAACTGTCCACAATGACTCCAAGTTCCCTTTCCTGTGTGGTAATAGTTAATGTAGAACTATTGTGTATGTATATTTTGGGCTATTTTATCCCATGTGCGTCACTTGACACTTGTCAGCACATAATTTCATCTGCTCTTTTGCTAACTATTCACTGAATTTTGCAAGATCCTTCAGTAGTTCTTCATAGTCTGCCTTTGTCTTCACTATGAATAATTTTATCAACTACAAATTCAGTCACCTCACTACTCACCCCCTTTTCTAGGTATCTTGGATTCCGAAGGATCACTCATAACTATATTAAACAGCACTGACAACAACACAAATCCAGGGGGTACCCCATGCTTGCTTTTTTCTGTTCTGAAAACTGACCATGAGTACTTAATTTTTACTTCTCTGTTTAAGACAATTTCTGATCCACAAGTGGACCATCCCTCTAATCCTATGGCAATCTGAATTCATTACAAACCTTTGATGTGGGAGACTTTCTGGAAGTTCAGATAAATTATATCAGTTGAATCACCTTACTCCACATGCGTGAATCACATCCTCAAAGAACTCAAATAGGTTGGTGAAACATGACTTCCCTTCAGAAAAACCATGATGATTTCTCCCCAGCAAGCCCTGTTCACTCAAGTGTTGAACAATACTTTTTTTAATTATTGCTTCTACCAATCTGCCAGGAACAGAAGTTAGATTCACTGGCTTGTAGCTCCCTAAGTTCTCTCTGGCGGCCTTTTTGAAGATTGGAATTATATTGGCAACTAGGGGTGTGCAAAGCAGGCTGTATTTGATTCGGATTCGGCCCAAATCAGGGACAGCGATTTGATTCGGTACCAGGCACAGCTCGTGAACACTGCAATGCTAGGGCGGATGGAGCGTTCCACAGCAGCTTGTGAGGCCCCCTCACGTGCTGGGCAGTGAACCCAGAAATGGACTGGAAGTACTTCTGGCCCACTTCCAGATCCACCAGGAAGCATGCTGGGGGGCCCCCACGCCCCCTCAGCTCAGTGATCAGTCATGGGGGGACTCCAGGTGCCCCCCCAGACCCAGGAGGCACCAGTAACCAAGCCAGGGGGTGCAACGGGGAGCCCCAGGACACTCCCCGGTAGACCCAGAAGTGCACCGGAAGTGCTTCTGGTCCACTTCTGGATCTGCTGCTAAGTGCACTGGGGACCCCGCCATGCTGCTGTGGGATGCTCCATCCACCCCAGCTTCTCAGCATTCACAAGCCACCTGGTACCTAGATGTATGTAGAAAAAACATTTAAAGCTGTGTCTATGTCCAAATCGCCAAATCTTTCCGAATCTCTCCGAACTGAATCAATTCATAGGGTTCTGATTTGATTCAGAGAGATTAAAGGGTCTGATTTGATTCGGATTCTGGGATTCGGCCGCCAAATCTCCACTGATTCAAATCGGGGACCGAAATTTGGCACAGCCCTACTGGCAATCCTCTAATCCTCTGGTACCAAAGCTGTTTTTAGCACTAGGTTGCATACTATAGTAAGTAGTTCAATAATTTTAGATTTGACCTCCCTCAAGACTCTCAAGTAATGCCATTCTGTCCAGGTGATTTCTTATGGTTGAGTTTAACCACCTCCTCTAAAATTTCATATACTGATACTCCAGTTTGTTTCAGTTCTACTGATTCGTCCCCTAGGAAGAATGGTTCTGGTGAAGGAGTTGCTTTTACCAAACTTTTCTGTGATTAAAACTGCTTTTCAACACAGCTGAGGACAGTCTTACACTTAGTGAAGTCAATTTTGCAAGGTCCTTATGAGCACATACTATAAATCTATTACGTTCATTCATAAGGGTGATAACTACATATTGCATAACTGCACTAACGAGAATGAAATCTTTACCCTCACTATGACCTTTTTATATAAGGTGAAGGCTGGAGCACGATAAAGGATCTCCAAAAACTGAAGAAGAATTTCCCTGGTACAGGGGAATATGGTTTTAAGTCAAGCTGTGGGGTAGGTGTGGAAACAGGATGGACATGTCAAGGAAGGACTAAAGAACACTGCACTGTAATGGTTCCAGCAAGTGCTATCAGTAACCCTAAGGAGGCTACTGTATTTTAAACGGGACCCCAAAGTTGTCTAAATTACACTGAGGGCAGTGGCTAGCTACTGGAGCATCTCAAGACTAGGGTAAATATCAACTAGGCCTGTGCGAATAGGCAACTATTCAATTTGGCTTCAGATCCAGCCACTTCGGATGCCAGGGATCCGATCCGGAGCTCCGAATCAGTTTCCAGCTTTGATTTGGCCAAAGCGGCTCCGAAGCTTCGGAGCTGCTTCGGAGATCCGGCCATAGTGTATAATGGGGAATGAATGACATATCTATAACTTTGGGGCTTTTTGTGTCATTTGGATGACACTTGCAGAGGTGGTAGCCTCTGCTGAGAGAATGAAGCCTGCCAAGGTTCAAGAAGATAGGGGCAGGGGATTGGGGGGAACTGCACCTCAAGCTGCTGACAGTAGATAAATAATGAGTTAATTAGATAAGTAGATAATGAGTTAATTAGCAAGGATTAACACCTACAAAACCACAGACTAAGGAGAGGAATTAATCAATACAGACAGTCAACTGCCCCAAGACAGAGACAGTTGCACAAGCACCCATGTCATGAGTTTCGCCTGTCAGCAGCTTGAGGTGCAGTTTCCCCCAAACCCCTGCACCTATCGCCTTGAAACCTGGCAGGCTTTGTGGCCTCAGCAGGGGCCACCAACCCCTGCAGTTCTCACCCCCCTGTGGTGTAACACATAGACGTGACATGAGTTTTGCTTTCAAGAATTTGGGGTACAGTTCCCCCCAAACCCCTGCACCTAACTTCTTGAACCTTGACAGGCTTCATGCTCTCAGCAGAGGCTACCACCCCTGAAAGTTTCATCCAAATCAGACAAAAAACAACAAAGTTATAGATATTTAATTGATTCCCCATTATACCCTATGGCTGGAAGCGCCGAACTGCTTCGGAAAGCCTAAAGAAGCCAGTGCTTCGATTCGGACATGCTGCTTTGGTGTTGGAAGCGTCTGAATCTTCTTTGGATCCAAAGCACTGTCTGAAGCCTCGCACAGCCCTAATATCAACCTCTTCATCGCTGGCTGTGAGTTTTAAGCTGTGTTGCTTAAAGCTACAGCCTAGAACTACCCCCTCAATGTTTTTCAATACTCAAACTTTCCTTAAAGCTATCCTTTGGTAACATACACGTATATTTGTTGCAGCTTGTTAACTGAAACTACAATATAGATACTACTTCACAATTCCTAGTAAAAATTATATTTCTTTTTAATTGTTTTGCATGTTGTGGCCATCTTTTTGAACAGCTTGTAATATTATCTCTAGCAAAGTGTTTGAGAAATGAAATGTTATAGTTTATCTGTGTAGATAGTTTTCAAGGCCCCTTTATTATAACGTCTGTGGTTCAGTCCCTCCCTTCTGACACCTCTTCCTTCCATACTCCCTATAGGTTGGTGGTGAGAGAGGTGTGAGATCTTAGGGAAGATAAATGAATCGGGTCTATCACCTCCTGGCTGAGTACTCTAACCACAGAACAATTATATTAAAGGGACCTCACCACACATTCCTCTACCACCTCCTATAAGATAAAAGTGACATCTGCTTGGTTTTTTAAGGAAAACTTATTCCCACTCCAGAAGTGCCAAACCCAGAAATGAGTTGGTGAAACTAACAGTTAGAAATTCCCCTTACTGGCACTCAGGAGCTCCTTGTCTCAAATGGGCACCAGGTGGTACCCTTAAAGTAGTTTCATCTTTGGGTCTGGCACATACAAAGCAGGAGTAGAGGAGAAGGGGGCATTGACCTGTTGGCAGTGTTCGCAGGAATTTTTCAGCAGTGAGATAGAAATACCATATGTGGCCAAACTTAAGACATAGCTATCCTTTCACTATTTCTTATGAGCTACCTGTGAGCACCTCTGCTGTGATTTTAGGGAGCATCCTGCTTTGGGTGCTGGCTGTTTTGGACTTGGGTCTGAGGTAGCCTATGGGTTCCATGTACAGGGTAGGGAGGCACTGGCTTCCAGATTCCAACCCAAGGGCCAGGAATCTAAAAGGCAGACATTTACATTTTTAGGTACTTTAGTCCTTTGTATGGATCTAGCTCTCCACCTCCACTGAAGTTTGACAAGACACCTTCATCCATTTAAAAATGTAGACTTACATCAGTTGGCTAAAGGGCACAGAGGAAGCATGTGGCAATGACATGAAATGTTCACAGATTTCCTGTGTCCTAACCCCAGAACCTTCAGAGCAAGTCCTCATTATCACTGTATAATTGCTTTGATTAATTGTTGTATGCAAATCTGCTATCTGCCTTGTTCCAAAAAAGGGATTCAAACCAAAGTGCCCTGCACCTCATGCTAGTGTCTTAAACACCAGGCTGTATAGCATCGAAAGTTGATTGAGGTGCTTTTGTAGTCTCTCCTGAAGTTGTCCATTTCATTTTATAGAACATAAATATTTATTGGGCAGAGGACTGGAAACCAGCTATCCTTCCGTCCCAGCTGAATCACCTAACCACCAGACTACTCAGTCAGACCCTCTGTGTGCAGCACCTATATTTAATACAATTTATTTCATTTGACATTATGCTGTGTGTTCGATTAGTTTTGTAATGCTCCTTTAATTTTTGTTCTAATTTTCCGTAGTCTTTATTAACCACAATAATTCTATAGGTTTGAGTACTTCACAATTTACTTGTTTCATTGTATATCCAAAAGAATAATGGTCATCCTAGAATGATTTAACCTTTTGCCATGTTAGAAATTGTCTATTTCTACACCGTGTCTTGGTAAACGCTGGAGATAAATTCTGATTTTACTAACTTGTCTAGGATAGAGAAGGAAAGTAGTGATTTGCATCAGTAGCTTGCCTTATTTTCAGGGAGTGGTAAAATCTTCCACTGGGAATCACTGCTTTCTTGTTAACATTAGTGGCCTATACTGTGCAGCTACCCTAATGTCTGGACATCAACTGTTGAAATCAGCTGATTTGGCTAGTCACTAGTACAGAGAAGGATTTTGTTTTCTCTCATTTATTTTCTAAGGTACAATTTCCTTTCCTTACTAGTATGTTGTGACTGACTTTGCAAAAGCTTTGTTAAAATTGAAATACAATCTATCAGCCCATTGTTTTGTATCCACTATTCTGTTGAATTGCTCAAAAAATTATAGTAGGATCTCATACTGAAATGGAATATATTGTAGTACTAGTGATTTTTCCCCATACTTGTGTAATAGTTCATGTGGCAAAGATGAAAACCCATATGGCTGTGCATACATTTTCTCCACTAATGGGACTAATATTACACTGATATATAAACAAAACGTCCACTCTACTTTGATTTTAGTGGTAATTTCCCTGAGGAATGCAATATGGTGCCTTAAATTGAGGAATTTCTCAGAATTCAGTGATTTGAGTAAAATTATCATCCTTTTAGTCTACTTGTGTAGTGCACCTTTCAGATGCTGTAAATCACATCACTCCATTCATTTGCACCAGCTGAGGATTGGGGAGAACTGCTCAACAATTTACATACAGATCACAGAGCATTAATTTAGCATGATGGACCAAATATTCTGTTGATTTGAAATGGATAAAGTCTATGTCCATTAATAGCAATGGAACATTTGGCCCTGTGCTTTAAAATCAAGGACAGTGGTGGAAGATGTGTATGTTTTAGATATTGATAAGAACCTGTTCTATATAGCAAGCTGAATTCAACACAGTTATGATAAAATAAATATGGAATGGTTCTGTTGTAGAGCTATCAATGGAGTTTTTACAGATATAAATTAGTGACATTAAAAACAGATTTGGCTAATTATCCTTCCATAAACCTTTACATTATCTTCACTGGTGGCAATTAGCACAGGAATACTTTCTGTGCTGAAATGATCCTTCATTTTCAATGTATGTTGGTCTTCTAAAGTAATATCTGTCATCTGCTAATTAAATTAATTACTGGATTTTTTTTAAGTCACAGGATTCAAAACCTAATGAATAGGAATGACATTTTAAAAATTATGTAAACCTGGAGTGCTTAATTCTGCTGTTTTAGATATTAGGTTGCAATCATAAGTAGTGACTTAATGAAAAAGTAGTGAACATTCTTGATTGCATGTTTACACTAATCATTAAATGAGAAATCAGTCAGACAAGTTAAAGATCATTTTATGTGTAATAAAACATTGTCTTTAATGTGACTGAGTAAAATGATCCCCTTTTGAGCCTTTTTTAGAAAAATTATCAGCAGGATTTATGCTAATTTTAAAATGAGCACTGACAAAAACAATGTCCTCCCAAATTTACTTTATTAGACTGAACATTTTTTTGTGTAAAGGGCTTTAAACTATAAATTAGGAAGTAGGGTCTGTTTTACGTGAACACAGTAAAATGGACTATTTTAAATGGGTCCCAAATTTAAATTGATGTAGGAAATGAATATATTAAAAAACAGCCAAAGTCTTCTGATACTAGTAATCCCAATAAAGGTCACCAGTCAGATTGAATAACATGTACTGAACTCAGTGAAACTTGTTAGGAAGTAAGATATTAATCATAGTGAGTAAGGCTGCAAAATCTTTTCCATTAGTGTCATGCAACATTAAAACTTTAAAGGCCTAAGGTATGAAATGCCTTAATAACACATATATAAGACATAAAAGTATATGAACTCCTTCCTCACTGAGATATATTTCTTTGTGTAGGTGTTATAAGAAAAGAGACTATATATTACTAATAGCCAGAAAAAACTGTAAAAAAAGAGAGATTAAAGTATGAAAATATGCCTCATTATTGAACCAGAACCAAGCTTCCCTTTGTCATTCTTGTTTTCAACAAAGAAAAATCTGAAGTTTTACTTATAACAAAATGAACTAATAAAAAAGGGCTCCAAGAAAGAGCTACTCCACTATTTTTAAAGCTGGAGTGGAAGTATGATAATGCCAGCAGCGCTAATAGTTATTATTTGTCAGTCTTCTATGGGCACAGGATGGCATGCCAGAATACCAGGAGCTGTGAAAGCCAGTGGGAGTCTTCCCTGGATTCCAATGAGAGGTAGACAAAGCACATGTACTGAAATAATTTCTATCTGCATATAGAAAAAACCCATATGGTTTGATATTCTTCATGTCCTGGTATGTTTATTTGCACTGATCCCTATCAGCTCTTCCTATAAAATCCACTCCTGATGGAAGCAAGGAAGCAGTAAATGACTGAAGACTCCTTCATGATTCCCCTCTAAGTTTTACTTTTCCATTTACACTAGTACTCTAGATGCCTTTTGGATATTATCTAATTTGCAGTGAAGTCCTGTGTTCCATGCAGTCAAGAACAGAAGGTAAGATTTTTTGAGAACCAGAAGGCCCTATTTTCCTTTTGTACTGGTGTAGCTCTAGTGACTTGGGACAGTAACTCCTGACTCAGACTAGCATATGTGAGAATAGAAGCACATCCAAGCTCTGTGTTAAGATGATAGTTGGTCTCTTTATTAAGCGAATCTATGTTTTAATACAAAACTACCATAAATGCCCACATACCACCCACACACACACACACACACACACACACACATTTCTTGAAAAATTTGCCTTCCAAAACTAGGGTGTGTCTATTGGGGAAGGGGTTTAGGTTGTAGCCGTGTTGGTCTAAGGACATAGGCAGACAAGGTTCCTTGGGTGAATTTGATATATTTTATTAGACCAACCTTCCTTAGCCTGACGAAGGGTTTTTGAACCCGAAAGCTTGCTTAATAACTATTCTCCAACCATTTGGGTTGGTCTAATAAAAGATATCAAATTCACCCAAGGAACCTTGTCTGTCTATTGGGGAAGCTAATTTTTCTGCCCACAATATAAACACAGGGATGCTGTAAGATGTCTGCTGCTTCTTTTCCTTCTCTTGCCTCCCTCAGCTGCATGAGGGAGTGGTGCAGTCTAGTAGGAGTAGATCCAAGGAGGGGTAGAGTGGAGAAGTTGCACCTCATTTTGATTTCTGCTCCACCCAAAGTTTAAAACCAATGGCATGGCAGCAGCAGTGACATTTCTATTCAGGCAGTGCTGAGAGAATCAATTGAGTTCATGGCTCATTATAATCTACCTGGTTCCTCTTCACTCTAGAGTTTCACTCTCTCCTTTCTAATGCTCTTAATATTCTACTAATCAAGCTATGCTTTACTGGGCAATTTTGCTGTCTGTTAGCTATTCTTGGTGTCTCTCTTATTTTACAACCTTAAAGATTTTTAGCTCTTTTTTCAAAATACTTGATCTGCCCATGAAGTCCAGTCTTCAGCAACAGCCAGTGTCAGCTTTTGGCTGAGCAGCTCAGAGCCGCTGATAGTTCAGCTATAAAATGGTTAAAATAGTAGCTTTTGCCCAAATAGAAAATGACGTGAGTAATCTGAAGATTAGGCTCTGTTCCTGCTCTGTGCAGCCATAATTCTGAAAAATACTTTTGTTCAGTCTGTCTTCTCAAAGAACAAGTACGTGCACTTGATCCACCTCTCTGAATGCTGGATGCTGCAATGGGAGAGGAGCAGGTGGTGGAAGATTGTAGATGTAGGCCTCACTGGAGCATTGATCAATATATGCTGCTCACACAAACAAAGGCTTTGCTAAATCCTTGACCAGAGTAAGCCTCACCAGCAAACCTGACTGATGAATCTGCTCCTCACATAAACAAAACTTGGCAGGCTCACATGCCAAAAGATGGGTGGGAGAAATGATAGTACAAGGTAGGATAGTTCGGTACCAGGATAAGGCTGGAATAGGAACACCCAGGTCAGAATGTGAAGCAAGCCCATGGTACAGGAGTTTGAGATGTTCAAGTTACAGATGGAATGCAATATGTAATTCGTTCTCATCATTGTATAAAAAGAGACCTGGAAAGCCGGGAAATTTTGTAGCAGCCTGGAGAAGTTTCATGTTGTTGTGCCAACTACCTTGTCACAGATACAAATGCCTTAACTCCTCATCTGATGTACCTGCTAGGCCAAAGCATGTTTGGGCTGTGCTTGTAAACCATAAACCTGGCTGAATCTTTGCCACTGAACTGAGCCTGTGGCTGTTCTTTAAGACAAGATTAGCGTTGGGATCTCTTGGCAGGGACTTTGCTAGCACTGCAGTTCCTACTTCAACACTGACAACACTTCAATATCACCTGAGGACAACAGCAACCAGGACATTAATAACCCCAGATGAAACTAGACAGGCCCCATTCACCACCCCCTCCCCTCCCCGAACCAACACTGCCACTGTGTCAGACAGGAAAATGGGTTAGATGGGACATTTCTTATATTCTAATATTAACCCAATATTAGAAAAGTTGTAAATATTTATCTGTATTGCAGCGTTATCTGTATTGAAGTTGATGATCGCATTCCACAGGGACAGGGAGCGTAACCACTGTCAATGAAATATTTTTAGATCAAGAACCAGGGATCAATGCAGAGAAACACCTGAGGGTATATTTGTTACACAAATACATTTATACATCTATTTCAGGGATACTTACTACCATTATGAGACAAAAACAGTTCTCATTTTCAAAAACATTTTATTAGTGTTCATATGAATTTACATGAGCTAAGTGCATGACACTTAAAAAAACAAAACAAAACAATTAAATGGCCCAAGGCACAATTTTATGTAAAGATTACAGTCGTGATTAAGGACAGGGATTACAGGAGACCTTGCTGAAACTACCACATTTAGAGGCTTTAATAGTCTCCTCTGTAAACATGAAAATCTAGATCGTCAGCTGGTGTAAATTAATATAGCTCTTTCAATTACTATGGAAATATTGTAAGTTATGCCACCTGAAGATCTGGACCATAATTTTGCAGCAGTATCAGCTGTCAGGCAAAAACGCAATCGCTACATTTTCATTTCAAACATTTAAATATTAATTGCTTTCTTAAAAAAAGACAAATGTCAAAGTGACCCTACTCCCATTTTTTGCAGGATAAGTCATATACCAGTTTATTTTAACTTCAGTATTACCAAAGTGCATCAAAGCCTGGAACATCAACAGTACTGCTCCCTATAAGGGAGGACTAGTTTACATGAGAATAACAAAAGTATGTGCAGCAATAGTACTATAACTGTTTGAAGACAATCTTGGATGATTCAGTTATTTTTCAGTTCAGTAAAAAGATATATTTCACATTACGGGGAGGGATCTTGCTTTGTTCTCCCCTTAGTCAGAACAAAGAGATCATGGATATTTCAAAGCTTATAGATTTGTAACATCTGGACTATTCTCCCAACACAGTAGTAACATTTTCCCATAGAATTATGGAAATGTAAATATCTGGTCTTTAGCAAAGTAGTACTGCAGATACAATACAACAGAAGAAAAACCATACTCAAACCAATTCACATTGCCAGTTGTCTAAAAAAACCAAACAAACCTGTATCTGATGTTAAAAAAAAAAAAAGTTCTGAAAGACAGAACTAGTTTTTGGTATATAAAACTGTACATGTTATTACAAAAGAGGAAAATTATATCAAAATAGTGCATTCGGGATTTTTCAGGTTTAGGTTAGATTCACGAGGGATTTTTCTGTAGTTTTCTCATCATTTTCCTCATGACTTTACTTTTAGGCTTGATTCTTGGTTTTTTATTCCCTGCTAAGAAAATAAAAGAAATGGAGTTAGGGAAATAGTATGACAAAGTTTCATCATTCCTCACTTACTTTTCCCATCGTATTTGCTGTTGCAACCAGGCTGATAGCAACAGCTATAACTAATGTTGCAAAACATTTTCTGTAATAGCACCCTGTTTCACATACTATTTTTCCAAAATATTCTTCTTTGGTACTACAATTTGCCTTCATTATTCTTTTTCTGAACAAGAAGCAGTTTGGGAAAAGTAGACAAAATGTCTTCACTTTAAGTTATATAAGAATGAAAATAAAACATTTTCCCCACTAGAAAAAGTCATAGCCATATTTCTTTGAACAGAATTAAACAAACAATGCTAAAGTGCGCAAGTTAACTAATTCTTTTGCAAAGGTAAAAAACATATATTTTTATTTCACGCAAAGTTAATGATGTCAGTAAACTGCATACCAAACATAATAATCAAATCCAGTTATGCTAGGATAAATGCACTAGGGGCCTGACCAAAATTCCACAGGTGTCAGTGGGGTTTGGATTAGGCCTTTGGAGTGCACAGCAGAGCACATCTTGAGAAATGGACACTTTTCAAAATTGTTCAAAAGGCTTTGCCCAAGTGCCTCTCTTATCTGCATCTATATACTCCATGATCAGTCCCCAGCCCCTCTGCCTTCCTCCTAGATTTTCAATTTTGCAGCATTTTTTCAGTTTAAAATAGATGATTCAGCTTTGTTGCATACGGTTGCAAATATATATTAATTCCAAGAAAAATCAGTTCAAATCAGCTCTGAAAACAAGACAGCATCATGAGAAATTCCTTGGGGTGTGGGGAAAGAGAAAGGGAGGGAGCAAGGTGGTGTTTAAGTTGCCTAAAATATTTCTTTACAGGCACTATCCAAAGCCACACATTACAAAAGGTCTGAAAATGAATATGGACACAGCAGAACAGACACTAATGCCTTTTGGTGTACCAGTGCTTATTGAAATTCAAAGTCCACAGATTACTACAGAATCTGATGTGTTGCACTTGGACTTTGCTATCTAGTGCCTTAGTTATAGTATGGATGTTGTTTTTAAATTCCTTTCCCTCACCCCCTCTTCTTGAAAAAAAATAAAAGCCTATAGAATTAATCCTGGTAAACAGTCAAATACTAGTAGAGCTGAATATTCAGCCTTCCCTCTCTCCCTCTTTGTTTCCGAAGTATTTATTTGTGGTTATACTATGTTTCAAATAATAGTAATATAAATTTAGCTAAATCTGTACCACAGGTAATGTTACTGTGCAATGAAATAAATAAATAAATAAGATAATGCACAGCAGGCCAGAAGCAATATGGCCTGTTCAGCCCAGGGTCCAATCCTGAAAGTGCCACCAGGAAAGA
>NW_005842172.1:1090741-1094595 GCF_000455745.1 Alligator sinensis
CATGAGGAGTTTGACTGACTTCATCTTGATTCCCATAAAAAAAATCTTGGGTGAAATCTTAGCCTCAGTCGCAAGAGCTGCATTAGCTTTCATCCCAACTGCAAGGATTCATCCCAACGTTGAAAGGGTCAGCCTTTTACTTCCAGTTTTTATACTGGAGGAGTTTTAGTTTTCTGCATCCCAAGTCATTTAAGGTGCATTATGTAGCTGAATTTCCTACACCGGCTGGAATTAATGCACAATACACTGCTGAGGTATGCAAACACCGACACCATTAAAGCAGTGCAAAAGCATTTAGCCCACTTCAAAGTGTTGTGCACACACGCCCCTTGTTTTGTCTACGCACGGCTCTACTTTAAGCTAGTCTCATGCTCAGGATAGGCTTCACTTTCTTCTTAATTACCAGAATACTGACTCCAAGAAGTTGCAAGTGTAATATCTGTAATGTGTTTTGGCAACTGACATAAATACTAGTATCTAATTAATATATAGTGTTTTGATAATAAAAGTGTAACAAATCTTACCTTTCCTACAGACTTTATAACAATCAGTCTTGCTAACAAAGTTATTGGAATTTCCACCACAGCCAGTGTAGCTGAACTCCTCACACAGTTTACTCTTTGAGTTGTAGTAGTAGCGAGTTATAGAAGCTGAACACAGTCCTTCATCCTTTGGGCTGTAGCACAGTGAGGGGCCAGCTTAAAAAAAAAATACTGTGGTCTCAGTACAGTTGACTTGTAATGCATAAACCACAACAAATATGGAAGAAGCAATCCTGTTCCCTTTGAAGTGGTTGAGTGTTGCCAGTGGCTTCAATTAGGGCTCTCTCTTTCCATTCCTCATTCCAGAACTGCCAGATTCTAATGAATACAAGCATACTACCACCACAAGTGAGGTTCTGACTCTTTCTCTACATGCAGTACTTTGCACTGGGTATTTGAAGAGTTGGAATAATTTAGGACTGAAACCTGCTTGCTTACCCAATCGATAAGTAGGCTAAAAAGGCATTATTTTGCCATCTACCCTTTCTATGATTTGATTTTCCAATAAGTAATGCATATAACTAAATACTCTCTATCAGAACTGATTCTATCCACAAGAATCAAATTATATTTTTGCCTCATCTGGACTGTGTTTCTGTTACCCATCCTATTTGCATATTTGTTAGGTAGGTATGCAAAAAACAAACTAAACAAAATTAACTTTTCACTAAGAAAAATGTTGCTAGCTTTTCTCTGAACCAATGAAGCAGTTGTCATGACTCTTTATTCATCCACAGGCGGTTTTATGCATCTGCTATAATATGGGGGGCTGAGTTTAGATATAGTTATCTTTTTTTCTCTTGAAGTAAGTCATTCAGAGACATGCAGGCAATCAACATTTATTGGCATATAAAAGTGCTAAAAGCAAGCAGCCTATGACTATACTACTCTGGCCTTTAATTTTAGAAAGGCACCCTTTCCTTGTGCTCAATATTTGGACATTAGCTCCTTAGGCACAATAATCACATTATTATTCTAAACTGCTTCTATGCAGAAATTCTGCCCCCCCACACCACCTCCCAATTACACCCATACAACCCCTTGGAATCCATAGATGTTATAAATTATAACTGAGTGGGGTGTTTGGATCATTAATATCAAGAAAGGTAACACAGCATGATGATACCTGAAAGTCTATAAACAAAAAATAATATGCCCAAGCTGGCTCAGAAATCACTTCTTAACAGCAGGCAAATGTCTGATTTAACAGAGTGAAAATCTACTTTTAGGTGTGTCCAGAGTTAAGGATTAGAAAAATAACTTATGAACATCATTTTTTTCTCTTCTGCCTCAGATTAAAATAACTTATTTTATTCAAATATTTAGGTAATCATTACTTTTTTGAGGTGCACATGTCTCCATACAAGAATCGTACTTTCTGAAGTTGTTGTCATTTCCATAGCATCCACCATAGATAAATGGCTCGCACATCATTGAACTTAGGTTGAAGGCATATCTTGATAGATAACTTCGACATGGTCCTGGGTCAGCCTCCATCCGGCATATTTTGGGCACTTCTAAAGTTTAAAAAAAAGAAAGAAAAAAGAAAAGCATTTAAATACAAGTGAAAATAAAGCAATTATGATTTCCAGTGTCTAAGATGCATCCTCAGTAACTTGAGACTTTAGAAACAACAATACAATTCTGGTGATACATATTTATCTTCGGCCTCTATTTAACTATATAGCTAATTCACATCTGTTAAGAGTACTCTTTATTACAACGTAACAAGCCTTAGATTAGGAAGCTAATAACTTTAACAGGGGCTTTGATACATTAAAAACATTTGGAGTAGAGGACAATGAGAAGCCAAACCTATCACTCCTTCCACCTTTTTCCTTTCCTCCAGTGGAGTGATTGTGTGCTGATTTAGCCAGCAAAGTCCCAAGAAAGCTCCATTCTTTTTACCCAGATAAATAGTTTCAGTGGGAATGTCTGCTAGCAAAAACTACAACTTAAGTCCAATGGCTAGCAGCATGCTATGCATATCCCTTCCTACCGAAAAAAAAAGCAAGGAGAAAACCAGCTGGCAAAATCCAATGAAGAAGGAAAACTTCATCCACCTGCCCTCAGAGGGTCAGCTTGTGGGAACTGGGGACGCAAACAAGGTACTGGCTAGTGCATTATATGCATTCAAGTGCTAGATGCATTTTCCCTCCCTCTCTACCCTCCCCAAAGTCCACATATTTGCATCTTCACCAGCTTCTCCTTTACTTTAGCTTCTTTTCTACCTTGGAGAACTCCTAACAGCAGTATTCCAATGCCGGAAGAAGGGTGTTTGTGCCCGAAAGTTTGCAAAGAATTTGTTTCCAACTATTTAGTTGGTCTAACAAAAGATATCAGCTCTACCCAAAGAACCTTGCCTGCCCCAAAGGGAGTTTCTGCTGCCTTGCCTAGAACCAGCTGGTCAGAAATGACTCTTTATATGCCATGTGGCACCAGACCCAGACACAGGCATGGGCAAACTGGACAGCTGCCCAGGGAAAGGGGGGGAGGGCCGAAAATTAAAGAAAAAATTACAATTGCAAAAAAAAGTTTTAATATTGCACATAGTTCCTGCTTGGTGCAGGGGGCTGGACCCTGAGATCCCTTCCAGCCTTACAATCTATGAATATATGCACTAGCAATGTTATCAATTGAGAATGGACTATTTAGACATCAATACCACTGATATGATAAAGATTTTTGCAACAAAAAAAATCATTATCTCTGGCAAAAAGGGACGGATACTAGAAGTTAACTCAAGAGCCACCAGAAGTCTAGGTGCGGCACTGTGGGGCACCCTTGGCAGTAGAAAGGGACTTCAACCACTGCCAGAAGCTGGTGGGAGATGTTACCCCGGGCAGGGCTGACTGGAGGGCAGGGTAAAGAGTTTTAGGAGGCAGAAGCAGCTATGGAAATCAGGTGGCTGGGACACAAGGCTGCAGAAAGCGGGCGGGCCCGTTGTATTGCAAGCCGGCATATGGCAGCGGGTCGTGCATTGGGAAGATGAAGACCCCCGCCCCTCCCTAGCGCCCGGCCCGCGGGGACTTACTCCGGATGAACCAGCAGCTCTTCTCGCAGTCCTCCGAGCTCTCGAAGTTGTTGGCGTTGCCCTGGCAGCCCCCGTAGGAGAAGGGCTCGCAGGTCTGCGTGTAGCGGTCGTAGTACCAGCGCGGCAGCAGCGCCCGGCACGGGCCGTCGTCCACGGGCAGCAGGCAGTTCCGCTGCGCGGCTGCAAGAACAGGCGGCGCCGTGAGGCCCGGAGCAGCGAGGGGCAGGGGCAGCCCTCACCTCCTCCCCCGTCCTTACCTGTCAGCGCCTGCGGGGCCT
>NW_005842172.1:1094820-1098721 GCF_000455745.1 Alligator sinensis
GGGCCCCTCCGTGTCCTACCCGGCACCTCCCCGCCCCTCTGCCGCGGAGCCGGCACTTCCCCGGCTTTTTTGCAGTTTCTTAGTGGGTCTAATAAAAGGTGTCATCTCTGAACCAAGAGTTCTAGAGTTTTCATTTCTTAGTAAAAAGGAGAACTTGGAGAAGCCCCTCCATCAGTGACATCTCAGCATCGTCCTTAGGGCACGCTGAGCTGTGAAGTGGGGTGTACACCTGTATCTTTTAGAAAGAATATGTAATTGACACAAATCACTAGAATTCAGGAATCGACTTTCCTGCAGTGGTAGATACAGACTTTACAGCTCTTACAAGACACTTTCCGAAAAAATAGAAAAAGAGAGTTAACAAAGTAAAAGAAGCCAATTTAGAGCTCCTCAAAGCACCGGGCTTCTGAGAGAATATCAGTAACGTCTCACCGGAGACTTTCTTCCTGTTCCATGCTTTCTTTCTTTTTTTTAAAGATATATCTCAAATTGCTATAGAAAAAAGGACCTGTTCAGTGAGTTGATCAAAGTACTGAACTACAATCCATGCCATTACCACAAGGACACATCTGTCATGTTTGTAATCTTATTATTGTGACTGTTAATAACAGATGTCCTGTTTTTTTGGTTTGTTTTTTTCAAGTTGGGCTTATTAGCAATATCAAATGTAATAAAGTCTGGATCCCGCAAGTGCAAAACCATATTTTGTATTTCTTGCAAAGTCAAAATGTCATGTTTCCAATATTAACAAACTCTCAAGTGATGTAAATGTTCTTTAGAATCCATCTGATTTTGTTGGAATGGAAAATAAACCATTCAAATGCCATTTCTAGCAAAAACAGTAAAACAAAGGTCATCATACAAGTATCAACTTTTATTTTCACCAGCATGCATGTACAAACCAATGTTTAAATTAAACCTGTCTATCATCTTTCAGTACAATGAAGTATTAACTCAGTTGCTTCTTCCTTAACTTCAGCGAGGCAACAAGATATTAGTCAATATGTGGAAGTGTTTGTAAAAGAAAGGAAAGAAAATAATAGACTCACTATAGCAAACACTATAGGGTTCTGTGAGGTGGAATCTGGTTTACTTGAATGTTATTGCACTGAAGCCAACAGAGCTTTCTTGTGATTAAGTTGAACAGGATTTGATTTTGCTGGAGTCATTTTGACACAGCAAGTAGCAAAAACTAGATTTCCTGAGTAGGGCTTATATTTGGCATACATGTGAAGAGGAGATAGCTAAAGAGTTATTCAATAAATCTCTGGTTCTGAACCTTTTTAGACTCAAGACACCCCTCGGAAAGTGCCAGCTCTTAGATTTCACTTGATTTTTTATTACAGAAAACTATTAGAGCAATTCTTCTGTTGAAGCTTTCAGGTTCAAAACCCAAAAGCTTGCCTAAAAATTGTTCTCCAGCTATTTAAGTTGGTCTAATAAAAGATATCAGATTCACCCAAAGAACTTTGTCTGCAATAGTTTAGAGCAGGGGTAGGCAACGTTTTTTGGCCGGAGTGCCGAAAAAACTACAATGTCTACCTTGGAAAGTGCCCATGTGCTATCATGCTGGAGCTTGGAGCAGCTGTTTGCAGCCTCCCAGCTGCAGCCGGCACACCGGGCCCAGTCTGCCCGCACCAGGGCTTGCAGCTTCCCAGCCATCCACAAAATAAATCAAGAATATTATATATAATCTTGGATAATCTCATATAAAATATGCCAGGCATAAAGGGCTGCATGAAAGGTGGCACAAAGATGCTAACAGAAGGCTGTGAAAGTACAGCCGCTAACGTTAAGCTGCCAGAACGTGTGCACTGTGGGGCTACACTTAGCAGCAGTGCCACCAGGGTGAGAAATGTCCCTGGGGATGTTGCTAGCTGCTGAAGGGACCTCTAGCAGCAAAGATACATCCTGTCTGCTGTCAGATGATGGCAGAAGCCTCACTTTGCTTATCAGCAGAAAGGAGGGCTCTGCTACCAAAGGCGAACTTTGGATATGGATGCACTCAGTTTTTCTGGCAGACCCGGAATAGATTATGCCTATTGTATATGAATGAGCACTCCTCAAGCAGCGTGCGCCATATTCCTATTATATATGAACCAATCATGCCTCAAGCATTAGTAGTTACCCAGTTATCTGTTCTGGTCCAATCTATCCTGATTTGGACAAGGCTAGGTTAGCTGGCCACCACACTCAAAACTGCCACTGATGCAGGAAAAAATGGCTATATCCACCCTCAGCAGGCCGCTCCCTCTGGTGCTCCCAATGTCTGGCACAAATGATAAGGCAACTTAATGCAAAATTGGCCCTGGAAATCATTTATTAATGCAGGATGCTTCTGATCTTGATTATGTTATGCATTTACAGTACATTTTAATGCCAGGTATTATGAACTATTTGAGTACAGTGCCTAGCACAATTAGCTCCTCGTCTACGCTTAGGACTCCTAGGTCCTCATGTAATAAAAATAGGAAAGAAGCCATTTAGGGGGGAAACAAAGGACAGAAGAAAACAGCAGAACAGGAAGGCTGGATTTACAACCCTTTACTAGACTTCATTATCAGGATAAACCATAGGGCTCTTCCATGGAGCTTCCTATACCACCTGGCATGATTGAGGGCTGTGCCATTACCAAGGCAGTGACTCCAGGGAAAGTGTTGTCAGATGAATCACGTATTCTGGGCTTTTACAGATGTTGTTAACTGAATGGAAAGAAGACACTTCATGGAAAATATGGACACCTGCTCCATAAATGGAGATTCAAAAAGAGTCTGGGTTGTGACTGTGGACGACTGTCCAATTAGATCATTTAATGGTGATCTAAAATCAATCCATGCAGCTACCCCTGAAGCAGTCGAATGGCTATCAAACTGAGGTATTAATCTATGACGTTGTATGAATGTTGTAATCCTAAAATGTCATACGAAAGAGAGAGAGAATGGAAAGAAGAGATTTGTTCTTGGAATAGAAAAAGACAAAGCAGAGAGCATTCGGAACCTGAAGAGCCTTCCGGTTCACAGCTGGGGCTATGAAGAGTATATTCCTCTTCCTTTCTCCCTGCAGACTTCCTCTGCGGCCTTGGTTGTGGTGTGTGGCCGCGTAGGAAAAGGCCGGCCATTTCCTTAGCAGGCCTGTTTCCTTTCAAGAGATGAGCGAGAGTGAGAACATGACTGGACACACATCCTTTCCCAGGCAGCTTCCTCCAGGCGGCTTCCTCTTGCCCGTTGACCGTGCCTCGCCCTGCGGACACGGCTCAGAGCGGTCTAACGCCCTGCTCACACTAGTTTAGGGACACGGGGGTTTCAGTGGATTAACCCCTGGCGCCCACCCTAGCCCCCCATTGCTGCCGGGGTCACACAGAAGAGCGGCTGCCTGGCTGCACCACTCCAGCCGGGGCGTGGAGGGGCTGAGGCGGGGATGGTGTGAAGGGAGGGCAATGTAGAGCTGGCCGAGCGCGCACACGCGGGCAAGGTAAATGCCCCGGGAGGCAGCAAGGTGGGGGTCAAACCGCTTGGTCTAAGCATCTTAGGAGCGATTATGCTGCTGGTTTAAAACCCCGCGGGCGCCGAGGCCAGGAGCGGGCGCGGCCGGGGGAAGGGGCCGGAGGCAGCTGGGTGCGGAGGGAGTTGCCACTTGAGGGGCCCGGGACAGCTCGGCGGAGCACAGTAAGTCCGGGCCCCGGGACGCGGGGCGGGGAGGGGGCACCGGGACCCGCCGGCTCCCCTCGGGTAACGCTGTCCCCCGCCCGCCCGCAGCGGGAAGATGCCCGTGATCAACATCGAGGATCTGACCGAGAAGGACAAGCTGAAGATGGAAGTGGAGCAGCTCAAGAAAGAAGTGACGTTGCAGAGAGAAGCGGTGAGCGAGCGCGAGGCAGGCAGCGCCCGCCGGGCTCCGCCGA
>NW_005842172.1:1098788-1103879 GCF_000455745.1 Alligator sinensis
GGGCGGCGGGAGGAGACGCCTGTCCCGCGGCCAGGAAAGGGGACCAAGCGCTCACTGGGGCTGCGCAGAGCCGAGCCGGCGGTGCGGGGAGCCGGAGCTGCAAAGGGCCGAGCTCTGGGCGCGGAGCGGGCGGGCCACCAGCCCTCGGGGCTAGGCAGCGGAAGCGGCAGCGGCAGCGCCGGCGGCACCCGGGAGCTCCGCACTGCGCGGGAAGAGATAATGGGTGTTGGAGGGAAGCCCTTGTCGGGCGCTAAGAGGCTTAGTTGGCTCCTAGACGCCAGCTCCTGCCATTGGTCTCAGCAGCTGTCGAGCCTGGTTACTTACAGCAGAGCTGTGCGGGCCGGCCCTGGACTCCCAGAATCGGCCTCCTGGCTACAGCACTGGACTGCCACCTCCAGGGTCACCCAGTCCAGCACAGACGCAGGATTTGTCCTGCCTAAAACAAGAGATCTTGATTCTGCTCCTTGCCTCTGCTATTACCTACTAGAGCTAGATGACTTTAGGCATGCCCTTTCTCCTCCTCTGCCTCAGTTTCCCCCTGCGTGCAGCTGAGATAAGTCCTTTGTGAACGACTGAGTTGTGTGAGCTGGAGCTCACTTCATCAGACGCAAGGTGGAAATCTACCTTGCCTTCTCAGGCTAACAAAGTTAACCACTTCTCTCTGCCTATACGTGAAGGACACTCAACACAGAGGCTTTGGACCTGCTTCTCTCATTATAGATAAGAATCCCATCAATTTGAGTGGAAAGAGGACGGGGCCTTACATTTAAAATGTTGAGTTGTATTTAGGTCTTGACCCTGTATTCACTTAAGCACCCATGAGATGTAAATGGGATTAATCATGTGACTAAAGTTACATAGGTGCTTAGTCTGCAGGTCCAGGAATTTAGCTCAGGAAATATTGAGGCCAGGGATGCGTGTTAGCTTATACAAAAGATCTTGTGATGTAATTAGCTTGATTACTGTTGGTATTATTACAGCTACACCCAATGGACCCAGTAGGGTTTAGGCCCTATGTAAGCACCAAAAACATCTCATCCCCACTTCAAAAATACTGAAGCAACTACAATATATTTCTTAGGATGCACAGGAATGATTAATTTAGCAAGAAAAGAGATTAAATTAAAATGCACTTTTATTATAACTTAAGTCCATGGTCTTAAGCATGGTTTGAGGTCAAAGGCTTTTAGGGGACTGTATATTTGGGGGTCCTGCATGATGTCAGAACTGATAGGTTACTATTGCACTCAATTTTTCTTTTCTCACTCTTTCATTTTATTTTTGTTACTGACATTTATCCTTAACAATATCACACATTTTTTCATACAAGTTTTATGCATGCATATAATCTATATCCCACGTGCCTTTCAAAAGCAAAAGTGCTTATTTAAGTCTACTTGACTTAAATGGAATATAAAATTCCCTCCTCTATAGTATTGTGACATAACCTAGTGATGAAATTTCCTATTGAGTAATCCTCATTGGGGGGGAAAAATGTAGAGATTCATACCAAAGTATAACAGAATCTTCATCTTTTGGACTGAAATAAAATAGGGTCCTTATTCAGAGCAAAAACTTACTCAGACACTTGATTTTGATTTCTATTTGTCCCACTTGAAATCAATGTGTCTGCTAATGGTGGGAAAGATAGGCATGCGTGTTAAGACTTGTAGCCCAAGTTGCTCTGTTCAGTGAGATAGTCATAATTTATGAGAAATTAGATCTAATTCTAATTAGAGGTTCTTTCTTATGGCCTAAGGTTTAACTGTTCATAGTCTATAGTCCATTAGAGCCTCTCTTAAGTGTTTCACATCCTTTGGTTCTGTTGCCATGATGGTATCCCAAGGAGCTGAGTAAATAATGGAAAGGTAGATCCCCTAATCTAGTGCAAGACAAAGAACACCCAGTATGTCAAGTTCTCCTCTTTCCAGAACCTGTCAGTCTGTCAAAGCTTCTTTCTGCTGACTCTGGGTAACTATCACTCTGCAGGCATTCAGGGGTATGTGGGACTGAGAGGGGAAGGAGATGGGAAACATCTGTTCTATGTAGCACTACATACCAGTGGAAAATTGCCACTGGTACAGACCCAGACACTGGCATGGGTGAACTGGGTGGCTGCCTGGGGCCCGGACAGAAAGGGGGCCCAAAAACTGGATAAAAAATAAAATTGAGGGGAATAAAAGTCTTAGTATTGTGCATAGATGGGACTGGCAATGTTATCCATTGAGAACAAATGATTTAAAGACATCAATACCACAGATGTGATAAAGGTTCTTGCAACAAAAAAATCATTGTCTCTGGCGAAGTGGGGCTCGATACTAAAAGTTCGCCCCAGGGCTGCCACAAGCCTAGGTACGGCACTGCAATTGTATGTAGTGTTATGTGGCCAAGGGCAAGAGGAGAACAATGGAAACCGAAGCATGGGGGATCCACAAAATCTGAGTTGTCCATGGATCTTCAAGTTCTATTAGCTTGCAAATGGCACCCTTGGCCTCAAACCATCACCCCCAGGCCCCTTCCATGTTAGATAATACGGACATAATACATTTCTCCAGTTTTTTTCCCTTTATTGTGGTTTTCTCAATGGGAAGGGAGTTAATCGCCCCATGTTAACAGATAACATATTACTTTGCTATTAATTTGTCATGCAAAATATTCATTCATAACACAACTGGAATATCACTAAGGACAAGGTCAATGTGTTTTTCATAATTTATCAGATGTTTTACTAACTGCTGTTTGTGCTAACCTTTGGTAACCTGGGGAAATGGGAATGTGTTTCCACATCCATTTTTTTTCTTTCATTCAACATGCCTGCTTGTTATTGTAGCACTATACTATGATAATTTTTGTTATGACAAGATTATTGAACTACTTGTTTTGGAAAAAAACATGTGAAATGAGACGGACTTTGGAAACATATAAAATGGGTTCAAATTTCACTGATTCTGCAAAACTTGTCCACAAGTTCCACTGAGCTCAAGGGGAGTTTTTTATGATCCTAATTTAATGAAATTAGGATTTTTTTATTTTGATTTTGAAATTAGTGGAGGATTTGTCTCTGCAGCAACTGCAATTCTAAGCCTTATGTAATCTTATTAAAGACAGAGGTAGTCATACAGGAGTGTAATTGCTACTGAGTAATAAAAGCCCTAGATACATTTTTGAGTTGCATATTTTTTTAAACAAGTACAATTTAGCTAAAATTCCAGTGATACCTGATTGAAGGGGCATAACTTCAGGCACTTTAAAGAGGTCTAATTATCAGGGGGGGTAATTGTCCGAGCACCCTCCCTCCCACTATACCTCCAAGCCCTTGAAGAGTCCCAGCTATGCCACATCAGCAGGAAGGCTCTAGAGCTGGGAGAATGTGACACTAGGTGTTCTTTCTAAATATCTAACTTCTAAAAAGTGTCTCAAGTTTGGTACCCAAAATGTGAGGCCTCATTAGCCATTTTTTTAAATGGTAGACTGTCTTCATGAGGTACACAGACTTGAGAAAGACACATCCTACATTTTTGGCTGGGTTGGAAGCAAAACTGAACCTATCTTACAGCATAGAGTCAGATAAAACAAACTTGATTTTAAAAATCGTTTCAGTTTTAATAAGTTTGGAGGTTATTCCAACTATTTTTTTAAACTTAAAGACTAATTCTCCAGCTATTTTGTGCCTGACATGGAGCATTTTCATGATCAGATCCTTTTTCTATAAGAGATACAGAATACTATTAAGTAAATGGTTGTCTTCTTATTTTAATGGGGAATACAACTGCCACTTATAAAGCCGAATCATCTTTATTCTTTTCTTTAAGGTGTCCAAATGTTCTGAAGAGATCAAGAATTACATTGAAGAAAGATCTGGCGAAGATCCTTTGGTTAAGGGTATTCCTGAAGATAAGAATCCCTTTAAGGAGAAAGGAGGCTGTGTCATTGCATAAAATCCCTCCTGCAACTGGAACATGCAGTATTATCCCTTAGTGAATGACTAGCTGTCCTCGGTTCCATCGGTCCTTGGATTTTTCTAAGAAAAAAAAAAAGAAAAAACACGTATAGAAGGAGGCTCTTGTTACTCATTCTATAGGACACAGCTGTATCTCACTACTTGATATGGCTTTGTCTGCTGAAGATCTTCTCTTGGAGGGGCCGGATCCTGAACGTTGTTCTAAAGGACATTCCCTTCTAGTGTCTGCTTAGCATGACAGGTCTCGGCCGTTGTGTATACTGAGTAGTTTCAATAAAAACAACTTCTGCCTGGAAAGCCAAGCTTTTAACTTATTCCATACACACGCAGACACACAAACACACATGCACTGTGTTACCAGGTTACATGAACATGTACATGCAATGCGTTATCAGATTACACATGATGTGTGATCAGGTTACATACATGATGTGTGATGTACACACATGATGTATGATTAGGTTACATGCGCACACACAACATGTGATATTGCATACACCATACACACACACTATGAGTGATCAGGTCACACACACACACACACACACACACACATGATGCATGATCAGATGACACATGCACAGAAGATGCGTGATTAGGTTACACACATGATCAGATTACACACATACACACACGTGTGATCTGGTTGTGTGCACACAATGTGTGATGTTACACACACCATACCTGCACTGTGTGTGATCAGGTTGCACACACAAACACATGATGCATGATCAGATTCCACACACGCACACACGTGTGATCAGATTCCAGACACACACACAATGCTTAATGTTACCATACTCACAGTATGTGATCACGTTACACACATAAACACACCATGCATGATCAGATTACACACACGCACAATGCGTGATCAGGTGGTGCACTCACACACAATGCGTGATGTTACACACACCATACACACACACAATGCGTGCTCAGGTCACGCATACACACACCATGTGTGCTCAGGTCACACACACACACGGACGGGCACACAGGCGCGCACGACACGTGCTCAAGTCAGCGCCCGCCCGCAGGGGGAGGCGGTGCCGCTTTCCCGCCCCCACACGTGGGCCGAGCCGGGTCGGGCCTGGCGCCAGCGCGGGGCAGCGGCTGGGTTGATCCCG
>NW_005842172.1:1103996-1107297 GCF_000455745.1 Alligator sinensis
CGGCCCCGGGGCAGCCCAGTGCGGGACCCCGGGGCGGGCTCTGCCCTGCGGGCGCCTGGCGGCCTGGTCACAACACGCAGCCTCCCCGCCTGCGGGGTGCAAGCTTCATGTCGACCCCGGGGGGGGGTTGGAAACAGCCGGGGCACAGGCCAGAGGCGCGGGGACAGGGGCTGGAGCTGCCCCCGCATGCAGGCACCCTCGGCTGGGCCTGGGACAGCCTCGAAACGCCCTGCTCAGTGCAGCCAACCTATTTGGCCTAAGACTTGGTGGGATGTCAGCTAAAGAGGAGGTTTGGCCTCTGGAGTTATCTTACGTTTAATAATCAATAGTCAATGGTAGTAATAGCCATGTAATAAAATCTTAAAAATGCAGGTTAGTATTTACACCCCAAACCCTGACAAGAACGGGCATGCGCTGGCGGAGCAACAGGGAGCACACTTTGATTCCTGCACAGATGATTCCCAGGCCGTGTCTGCAGCTTCAGTTATGTGAAGGGGAGACGGAGTAGAAGAAACAAACAAGCAAAACATAAAAACAATAAAAACATCCTTCTTTACACCCAAGTGAAACTCTTTTATCATAGCTGTTCCCTCTTAACATAGCAATTCTCTTACCTTCATTTGAAAATGAAGGGCAAAAGTCTTACTTCAGCTGCACTGTCAAAAAGCTCTTAATTTATGCTGATTTTACTAAGTGCAGAGATTAGCCCACATTTGTAATGCAGCTGTGGGCCAGACTGGAAACAGTGAAGGCAGTGACCTTGGTTATAGTGGCTGGATATTTAAACAGATATTTGATATTTCTAAACAGAAATGTCAAATGGTGGCATTTTGGAGAGAGTAATAATTTGTGGGAGTTTTCACTGACCAAATTGAATGAAATGTTCAAATCAAACATAGTGGGAAAGGAACAAAAATGTTTTTTAGAACCCTTTTTTATCTTCATATTTTTTATATTATAACGGGCATTTTTGTATTATTATTATCATTATCATGTATATGCATGATCTTTTTCACAATTCTTTATCTCCTCAAAAACTAGATTTATAGATTTGGTTCTGATTTGCCCTTGGTGTAGCTCCAGGAAAGTCAGTGGCGTTGCATCAGATACAGTTTGTTTCTAGATCTTTGTAACAAGGCAAAGGTCTGTTTTCTTTTCACCATGTACTTGAAACTCTTAGTTGTAATGTTTCATTAAGACTGAATATTTTTTTTTAAATTGCTCTCCCACAAATTATTACTCTCTCGTAAATGCCGTCATTTGACGTTTCTGTTTAGAACTAAATATTCATCTACTGTAACCAAATTCATTGCCTCCAATCTGTCCAACAATTGCATTACAAATTTGGGCTAATCTCTGCTCTTAGTAAAATCAGCGTAAATTAAGAGTACTTGATAGCGCAATTGAAGAAAGAGTTTTGTCCTTTCCTTTCTAATTAGTCTGAGAAAATTGCTATGATAAAAGGGAGCTGCTACTGCTAGAAGGGTTATTTGAGGAACTGGCAAAACCAATTTATGATTTTTCTGAAAAGATCCTGGATTTAAAAGCTAATAAAATTATAACATGGTCATACTAATGTTTTTCTGCTACCTAAACTATATACATTAAAAATAATGTTGTTTAGAATATTGCTAATGTAACATGGTTGCTGATCTTTGTGCTTGTAGTGTGCATTGGCAAGAACTGCTTTTCATGGAGAGCATGCTATAGGTAAAAAAAAACACAAAAAAACGTGATTCTCCCCAAAGTTCATTTTAGGTAGCTCAAATTCTGATCAAATTCTATTTCTTTGCTGTCATAGGGTAATAAGTGCTAATTCACAACTGATGTAATAAGAACAGATACCTGTCATTTTCCCAATTAATTAATTCAATAATATTTTTTGTGTGACATTACTTTGGAAATCATAGATTAGAATAGCCCCTTTTTCATCTGGGAACACTGACAATCCTAGCTAGAATTTGCAGTTTGTTTCACTTTGTGAAGTAGAAAAATAATGAGGAATATAGAAAATAATCATGAAGATCCAGAAGATTTTAACGCATTTTTAGAATTTGATAATGGTTAGGATCTATTATTATCTATTTTTGCCACAATCAGTGTGTATATGTTTTCGTGTGTGTGTTTAGAAAACAAAAGTACATTTCACACTAAACAGGTAGAATGATTGTTTTTGATCTTTTTGAAATATGCATAATTCATGTAGAATACATCAGGGAAAAGACAAAGCAATAGTATTTTGGTCTGATTTGTGGGAATAGGACCATACTCTGAATTCTTGATAAAGAAGATATTCTTACAGAGTTCAGTGAAAATAATGAGTGTATAAGAAATATAGAATACAGCTGCTTAGGTGGATTGTATATGACTATGAGGTCCATCAAGACAGGTAAAGGGAGAAATTTCTGTTAAAATAAAATTTTATATATAAATACAGATTGAGAACATGATATAATTGTGGTACCTGTGTGCTCAGTACATTACCAACTATGAGGTTCATCACAGCCTCTTAATAGTTTAACCACCTTTTCTACACAGCACAGCTGTCAAAAGGCTCGTTATATTATAGGGGTACACTAATAAAGATTTTCTTGGCCAATACCAATAGCTGATTATTAATCAGCCATATAAGCTGATACCGATCCTGTAGCCAATTTATAGGAATGAAGCCAGGCAGCTTGGAGAACATCATCCTGCTGGTAAGTCTGTGGTGGGGAAGGGGCGTGGGGGAGGGAAGAGGAATGCGGGGTGAAGGTTGAGGCCCCCCCCAGTGAGGGAGGAAGTGGGGCAGGTGCTGCTCATCCAAGGCAGTGAATGGGACCCTGGGGTTGGGAGCAGGATGGAGCTGTGCCCCCCTCAGAGAGTGTGGGGGGGGGGAGGAGGGAAGGCAGCTTCTTGCCACTTTGTGCACCATTGGAGGAGGCATGAGAGGCATGTGTCCCCCTGGATTTGTGCATGGGGCAGAGATGGGCTTTCCACTGTGGGTTCAGGGCCAGGGGTAGTGCCAGCCACTTTCTGGTGTGGGGCTGGGCTCGGAGCGGGCTCAGCTCTTTGGGGTGGGTGGCAGTGGCAGTGCTTGGAGGGGTGACTATGTGGGGGCTAAGGTGAATTTTGGCCCCCAAAGCCCACCCCCAGTGTCGCCTCTGCTCGGGCACTCCACTCTGCTGCCTTTCCCTTGGGAGCCCCGCACTGGCCATGCATCCCCTGCCCACCCTGCAGTGCAGGGCTCCTCAGGAAAAGGCAGCAGACCAGGGAGCCCCCAAGTAGGGGCGGTGTTAGGAGGGATTTGGTGTCTGTAGTC
>NW_005842172.1:1107328-1110095 GCF_000455745.1 Alligator sinensis
GGAAGAGGCTAGCTCTGCCCTGGCCCTGAGCCCACAGTGGGCAACCTGCCTCTGCATCATGCACAAATCAGGGGGACACATGCACCCCATGCCTCTCCTGGGGCTTTGCGCAGAGGCGGGGAGCTGCCCACCCCTTCCCATGCCCCCTGGATGAGTTGCCTGTGGCTCCGTCCCACTCCTGACCACGGGGTCCCATTCGCTGCCTTGGCTGGACAGCGCCTGGCCCTTGTTCTGCCCTGCTCCCTCCCTCACCATGGGGCCTTGATCTGCCCTCCTCTGCCCATTCCCTCCCCCGTGCCCCTTCACCCCTACAGACTTACTAGCAGGACGCTGTTCTCCAAGCTTCTGGGCTGCATTCCTGGCGACCTGCATGGTGGCTGCGTGCATGCACGCTGCATTTATTAGTGACATTATTGGCTAGAGCAGCCAACAAAACTCCCCGATAGCCAATAATGTTAATTTTCCTTTTATCCATGCCAATCTGATATGTGACCAATATATCTGTTATATATTATACACCTCTGTTTTATAACATAGTTTTGCCATCAAAAGTGAAGTGCTGCTGGTAAAATTATGAAGGTGATTTACTTACACTGATTTACTTTGGTAGAACTCTTTCTCTCTGCCAGCAGAGTAAAACCACCTCTCTGATCACCACCCAGTAGCGCACAGATGGAAAAAGTCAACATGCTTGTGCCTTCTGTCAGGTACTTCTGTCCCTCTAGTATCTGTCTTTGCCAGAAGCTGTGTGGATGCACTGATGTTCTAGCAGTGGCTGCTTTCAGTTGCCAGATGCTTCTTAGTGTAGAGAAAGCCTAAATTAAGAGATGATGGGCGGGAACACAATACTAGTGATGGAACTTAGGCACGCTTACTTTACAAAGTGTGTATGTAAAAAAATCCATACTCTGATTTCCGTGACACGGGAGTGTTTCATACCACTTGGGATTTTGTACATTAGTGGATGAGTTAAAACACCCAAATTCCTTTTAATAATTAGTTCACTGTGAAAAAGACCATTAGGTTCCCTTGGAACTGTGCATGGTTCATGTAGTTTGTGTTCCTTTCATTTTAATGTTAGTTTTCCTACTTGTTCCTCCTAAACAGGATGTACCATTGTCTCATTATTTGAAAGACTGCTTAATGAATGGCGGTATTCACAAGGAATGCTAGGCCTCTTGCTTCTGAACTTTACATAGATATGTCATCTTTGTGTATTTTCTGCCGTGCCTTGATTTCTTTTCACATAAGGAAGTTATTTCCATGCTTTGGTTAATGTTTTTACTCTCAAGAAAACTGCCATTTACTTGGACTGAACTCTGAGACTCTGCTAAAGCCAGAATACTTGGCTGGGTATAGAAGAGGTCACTAGAAACTAGGGATGTAAATATTGTTTAAAAAATATTTGTTTAACCTAGAGGTGCACTGATACATTGGTCCCATATCCGATTGGCACCAATATAAGGAAAATTGACTGTATTAGTAATCGGCTTTTTTTGGCTGATGTGGCCAGTAATGTGGCCTATAAATGCCCCGTGCACGTGCAGCCACAGTGCAGCACACAGGCGTCCAGGAGCGCATCCTGGCAGCATGGAGAGCAGCCGGGTCTGACTGGTAAGTCTGTTGTGAGGAAAGGGACTTAGGGCGAGGAGCAGATTGAGATCCCAGTGGTGAGGGAGGGGCTGGGGCTGGGGCAGTGGCAGGGGCAGGTGCTACACAACCAGGGCATAGTTGGGGACAGAGCCACAAGTGGCTCATCCAAGTGGGTCTTCTCCTGCCACTGTGTGCACCCCAGGAGGGTATGGGGGGCATGTGCCCCCAGATTTTAGTGTGGGGTGAGGCCAGAGTGGTGCTAGCTTCCTCCTGGCTGGCAGCTGGGCTAGGGCTGCACTTGGGGCGGGTGGTGGTGGTACTGGGAGAGGGCTATGGCAAATTTTGGGTTGGCTGCAGTCCCCCCCATAGTCCCCTCCCAGCGCTGCCCCAGTGGCAGCCCGCTATCACTCTGTGCACAGATCTGGGGGCACATGCCCCCCATGCCCTCTTGGCAAGCATGTAGTGGCAGGAGTTGCCCCCCTCTGTGCCCCCTGACTAGCTGGTTGTAGCTCTGTCCTGTGCAGTGCCTGCCCCGACCCTAGCTCTGCTTCTTCCCTCACCATAGGGGCCTTGATCTGCCCTCCCCATGCCCTTCACATCCCTCTCGCCCCTTCCCCCACAACAGACTTACCAGCCAGATGCCACTTTCTATGCTGCCTGGCTATATATTGGAATTGGATCGGTATTGGCCAATATGGCTCATTAAAAATCTGCCATCAGTATTGGCCCAAAAATCACCTCTAATTATATCAGTTAAAAGATTAACCAGAACACAGCAGCTGCTGCTGGGAGCTGCTCTGGCTCCTGGATTCATTTAACTGGATGGAGGAAAGGAGGAAGCAAGCCCAGCAGGCAACACAGGCTATGTGTAGCCCTGCCCTGGGAAGGAGGGAGCACCTGTGAAGGAGCTTAATTGCTTAATCAGTGAGTCATAGGCTGTAGGTGTTAGTCCCTCTCTCCCTCCCATCCTCCTCCCTCCTGCCTGTCCTCTGCCTTTTGATTCCTGCTAGGGCACTGTGGGGCTTCCCATCCCCTCTTCCATGCCAGACTGTCCACCTGCAGCCAAAGGATAACCAGTAAGCTAACTGGTTATCATTGCACTTATCATTTAAACAGTTAATCATTTAACCTTTCACATCTAGTAGGTAGTAGAAACAGCAGGTAAGGAATTCTC
>NW_005842172.1:1110105-1119491 GCF_000455745.1 Alligator sinensis
CTACGTGGAAAGCAGAATAGCAGAGTAGTGTATCTATAAAGACTTTCCTTAGTGTATCTGTAAAGATAGAAATCCCTTTCCCAGCATGTTCTTCTCCCTCTCACAGTGGTTCATTGAGGCTGCAGAACTCTTGCATTTTCTTTTCATGTGCCATGAACCTATGCCATTTCTATTACATTAATTTTTTTCTGTAGCAATAGGAATGTGCATGGGGAACAGCATTTGTCTTTTAGAAAATAGAAGATATTGCCAGCAATTTATTCTTTGCACTCTATAATTTAGATTTAAACAAATTAAATATTTGAATAGTGAGGTGAAGGGTTGTCCAGTGGCTGAGGCAGTAACCTGGACTGGGGAGTTCTGGTTCAAGTTCTTGTTTTGTGTGAGAGGGGAAGAGAGAGCCCCCTCTGACTTTCCCCATGCCCCACCTTCCCCGACTCATCCCGTTACTGCAGAGGAAGTGATGGGCAATAGCTGCGGCAAAGCACTGAGACAGCAGGCTCAGGCACAGCAGTTCTGGAGCTGTCTGAGCCTGCAAATCAGCAGTGAAAGGGGGCATGGCCAGACAGAGGCATGAGCTGTTCAAAAGGTAGCTGGGAACACAGCTGGGGCATGCTCAGGAAGGAGAGAGAACGCTGATAGGGAGACGCCGGGGGATGCTGGTGGGGTAAAAGCCTGGAAAGAAAGAGCAAAAAATGGTGAGCTGGAACCTGGTGGATTTAAGAATTCCAAAAATGATGGCTGAGGATGACCCAGAGGCATTCCTAGAAAGCTTTGAGAGGGCCACAGTGGCAGCTGGCTTGGCCAAGTCCAGGTGAGCAGTGAAGACAGGGGTGTTGTTGGTAGAACCAGCCCAAGCAGCCTACTGAGCCTTGTTGCACCTTGAGGCTCAGGATTATGACTGCGTAAAAGACCAGTTTTTATCCTGCGTGGACATAACCCCCGAGTGGTACTGGCAGATGTTCCAAGAGTGGAAGAAGGAGGAGCAGAAGTCCCCTTGGGTACTCCTACAGAAATTAGCGGATCTCCTGGATAGATAGATCCAGCTGGCTCTAGCATCCTGGGAGGAGATTATGGATGCCTTCCTGTTGGAGCAGTTCCTGGCAGACTTGGAAGAGAACACTCAAAGACAGGTGTGCCGCCATCGCTCCAAAACATCAAGGGATGCCCTGCGGTTGGCAGAAGACTTTGATTGTGCCTAGAATAAGGTACCTTTAATCGGACACCCGCTTCAGGGGCAACCTGCTTCTGGTGCGGGAAGAGAGGCTGCTTTGTGCAGGAGTGCATAATGAAGCCATGGCTCTTTGCCTCAGAGACAGATGAGTGAAGGGATATTAAAGGTAACCGTCTCGTGCTGTAGGAGATGTTGCTTGTTGAAATGATGGACTGCAGCCTGGGTAGCACATCTGAAGCTCTACAGCAGGACAAACCCACCATGATGTGGAATAGTTTTGCGCCACGTGCCTCGAATACCAATGGGTCAGCCTTAGGAAACCCACTAAGATGCTACTGCAGACCACGCTGGTCGTCGCATATCCCTTCGCAAAGGTCATGTTAGACATCATGGGCCCTTCCCCCAAGATCATTGCGGGGGGCACCAATTTGTACCGGTGCTAAAAGATTGTGTGACCAGGTACCCCAAGGCCATCACGTTAAGATCAGCGACAGGCAGGCAAGTAGTGGAGGAGCTCTTGAGGTGGGTCTCCTGGGTTGGATTGCTCTGGCAAATTGTCACGGACCAGGGCACAAACTTTATGTTGACCGTGTGCCCGCCTCTGCTCCAAGAGGCGTTCCCGGGCTGTCTTTGTGTGAGCAGCTAACCGGGTCTGCCCCGCTCCCGTGGGAGGGTTCCCAGAGGGTGCCCCAGGGGACGGTGGCAGCTCCCCGGAACTCACCAGCCGCCGTCCCAACGGGACCCTCAGCAGCGGGATCCCACCCTCAGCAGAGGGATCCCACTTTCCGCGGCCTCCAGTGCCAACACGCCTTTGGCGGGCACTCACGGGGCTCCAGCCTCCCTACACCCCGGCCAATGCCACCTAGGATCGTGGGTTCTTCAGCCTCTTATCACTGGCCTGAGGACTATGCGTCCCGAGGCCCCGTTGCCCCTGTGGGCTCCCTCGCCGGCGTCCCTGCCGGCTCTTCCTCCGGCTCCCTCGCCGGTGTCCCTGCTGGCTCCTCCTCCGGCTCCGGCGTGGGCTACGCAGCTCAGATCCCCGAAGCTGCGGCTCTCTTCGTCCTCGCCGCTCCCGGTGCTACTGCAGTTTACCCTGCCTAAAGCAGAGACGCCCCGCAGGTGCCTGCTTCCGGCCTCGGGCTTCCCTCCGGCTCTTGCGCCCTCCTGCCCTCGACTCCTGCAAAGGGTAAGTAGGTGCTTCCCCTGGTTTTGGGCCGGGGTTTCCCTCTAGCTCCGGCGTCCCTGGGACAGACCGTTATGAAGGGGTTGTGCCAGATGCTACGCATAAACCACCTACGTCCATCAATATATCATCCCCAAACTAATAAATTGATGGAGTTTTCAACAGGACCCTTAAAGCCATGCTTCAGTGGTGCATGCAGGAAGGCCCACAGTGGTGGGATTTATTGATTTCCCCCCCTTGTTATTTGCAGTAAGGGAAGCACCCCAAGCCTCACTGGGCTATGCCCCATTTGAACTAGTTTATGGGCATACCCCACAAGACTTGTTGGATGTTGTGCAGGAAGGATGGGAAAGACCAGAGAGTGAGGGGGCCACTACATCCCAGTGTGTGCAAATGCTGAGAGAGAGGTTGCAGAAAGCTAACCGGGTGGATGGAAATAACTAGAGAGAGACACAGAAGAGGCAAAAACAGCAATACGATAAGAACACAGGAGAGTGATAGTTCCAGGTGGGACAGAGCTGCCCAGCTCCACGAGTAAGTTCCTGACCTTCTGGCAGGGGCCTTTCCAGATTGTCTGCTGGTTGGCCCAGTTGACTACAAGGTACTGCATCTCAGACATAGGCGAGAAAAACAGATATACCATGCCAATCTGTTAAAGTTATGATGAGAGTCAGAGGAACTGCTGGTTATGCGACTACTGGAGAAGGAAGAGTTGGGGAGGGTGTTAGAGGAGCCAACAGGGAGCTTGGAAATCAGGGGGGAAGTTCCCATACGCCAAGACCTTACTGCTGAGCACTGGAGGCAACTGGTGAGGCTAGTTCAGGACTTTGCCAATGTGTTCAGTGAGATATGCGGTAAAGCCCAAGATGCAGTACATAAGATTGTGATGCCTGAAAGGGCTATAGTAAGAGAGAGATGGTGATGGATACCCTACCATCAGTATCCAATGGCAAAGGAAGAGATGAAGAAAATGCTGTTACAAGGGATTATCAAGGAGTCCTGGAGCCCCTGGCGTAGCCCAATAGTGATGGTCCCGAAGGCTGATGGAACTTTGTGGCTATGTATCAACTTTCGCAAACTTAACACCATCACACAATTCGACGCGTTCCCTATGCCACAAGTAGGGGAATTACTGGAGAGGATAGGGCAAGCCCAATGCACCTCAACTTTTGACCTAGCCTAGGGGTATTGGCAAATACCTTTGCGCCTGGAGGACAGAGCCAAAACAGTGTTTGGGACCCCTTGGAGACTACAAATTCTGTATGATGCCACTCGGTGTCAATGGGACAGCAACAACCTTCCAGAGGTTGATGGATTGGGTATTGGCCCCACACCACCAGTACACCACTGCCTATATCAATGATATCGTGGTATACACTGAAACGGGACTAACATGTGCGAGCGGTCCAGGTGGTATTGCAAGATTTGAGGTAGGCGGGCCTGATGGCCCATCGCAAGAATTGCACGCTGGTGCAATCGGAAACCAAGTATCTGGGGTTTCTGGTAGGGCAAGGCCGGATTAAACCCTTGGCCCATAAGGTGGCCATTATAAAGAAGTATGAGATTCTGCAGACTAAAAAGCAGATGCTGGCATTTCTGGGCTTAGCAAATTACTAGAGGTGATTCATTCCCCACTTCACAGGACTCATGGTTCCCGTCACAAACACAATCAGAGGCAAAGGAAGTGGAGTCATTAGGCTGGGGGAGGAGCAGAAAAAAGCCTTTGAAGAATTCAAATGAGCCCTGTGCCAAGAGGTGGTGTTAAGGACTACGGATTTTGCAATGCCATTTGTCCTACAGGTTGATGCATTGGGTCAACCACTTGGGGCAGTTCTGTCCCAGAAAATTGAGGTAGCAGAAAGACCAGTGGCTTACTCCAACAAGAAGCTCAATGAGCAGGAAAAGAGATATGCCACAATTGAGAGAGAATGTTTGGCTTTGAAATGTGGGGGGTACAGTATTTTTGTTATTATTTGCTTAGCCTAGAGTTCATGTTTATAACGGACTATGCCCCTTTGAAACAGCTCAAGTTGGCCAAAACAGACAATGCGTGCATCACACGCTGGGCCTTACAGCCATTTCAGTTCACAATAGAATAAAAACCAGGGAAAAGCAATGTAGTAGCTGACTTTCTGTCTCGTTGCCATTCAAGGAAGGCACCAGAGATCAGGAACACTTGGGGGAGACATCACCACCAGCAGGTAGGTAATAAGAGAAGGTTGCCTAGCGGCATCTTGGGGGGGAAATATGTGAGACGGGAAGAGAGAACCCCCCCCAACTTGCTTCATGCCCCCCCCCTCGACTTGCCCCATTATTTACCGCAGGGGAAGTGATGGACAATAGCTGTGGCAGGGCACTGAGATGGCAGGCTCAGGCATGGCAGTTTCAGAGCTGCCTGAGCCTTCAAATCAGCAGTGAAAGGGGGTGTGGCCAGATGGAGGCATGGACCATTCAAAAGGCAGCTGGGAACAAAGCTGGCGCATGCCCAGGAAGGAGACAGCACACTGATGGGGAAATGCCAGGAGATGCCACCGGAAGAAGCCCGGGGAGTGCCACAGTGCATGGCACTGGGGAGGCAGTGGCATGTCCAGGAGATGCTCTGGGAGGAGGGTCTGGCCAGGCCATTGGGTGCGGCAAAGAAACTCTAGTAACACGCTACAGAGCCTCAGAAGGAGGCAGAAGCCCCACGGTGGAATGTGGTAAGAGAGAGGTGTGCGGCATGGGGGCCTAGTGGAGTGGGCCAAGTGCTGCAGCAGCACAGAACCCACTGGGGACCCACGAAGAGGGGCAGATGCCAGGGGTCACACTGGACGGCGAGAGAGGCAATGGCACAGGGCTGCAGGGCTGTGCCAGCCTGAGGCCGATCCAGGAGGGAGAGCTATGTGGAGTAGCCAAAGCCAATGTTGAGGGCAGTGCCAAGAGTGGACTGGATAACCCAGCCTCAGGTCAGATGGGGCTGAGGTGGGAATGGGTGGGTACCCAGAGGAGGGCCCAACAAGACAATTGCCAGGGGCGCAGCAAGGAGCCACTGAGGCCAGCAGGCAAACCTTGGACGGGAGGAGAAAAGTCCTAGCTGGGACCTGTGGGACCTGGGAGACGAGACCCAGGGCCCAGTCAGTGGATGCTGATTATTTTCTGTTCTATTGTCATTATCCTTAAGTTCATTTTCTGTCACCGTCAGCATTATCCTTGAGTTCTGGTTACCTAAAGAGTGAGGTAAGTATTGTTGCAAAGGCCTGAGCCCGTGGTCAAAGGACGGCCTGTGAGGAATTTACGGCAACGAGGTTGGCACCCTCAAGAAGTGGGATGCTGCAGGTGAGAAGACATCACCTATAAATTAGACCTCCAGAGATCAAGGGTCTTCTTGGCTGTGGATGTGGTGAGGGTGGAGTAAAGGGGAGGTTGGAGCCCCATGATGGAACCAAGGTATGAGATTTCACAAACCACCTGCTGGGAACTGTCTCCCAAGAGAAACATCAAAGGTGTGGCAGGTGAGCAGGAGCAGCAATTGGATCACGTAGGTGGTGCCATATCAGGATCCCACCCTGACATCACTGGGGTGGGGGTGGGGCAAGGCACCAGTGAAGAAGGGGCCTAAGCCCTACAATACCTACCAGCAACATTCTGCTATGGACTTTTTATGTAATTCAGGATCTTTGAGCCTTAGCACCTTATTCGTAAAATGGAGCTAATAATGTTTTCCTGCTTCTTAGGGGCATTATGAAGATACCTGTATTAGAGGTTGTGAGGGTCCAGATAAATACTTAGGATTAATATATTGCACACAAGGTTCCATTAAAGATATTAAACAACTCATATGTATTTTAGATCATTTCTACAGCATATGCAGAATTTCTATACTTGAGGATGTGGAAATGTTTCACAAGGTTTTACCTTAGATCTGTTTTTACACTGATGTAAAATTAAAGTAGTACAAACTTGTGTGGGATCATACTTTTTATATTGTAAAAGTTGCTTATTTTGATTTACCTTAAATCTGTTCTCAATTAATTTAAGATAAACTGAATAAGCCTTGCTTAAACTGAAGTATGCGCGTCCACACACGACTTTTAACCAGTTCAAAATCATAACTTTTAAGTTAAATTTGGGTAATTTGTTGCTCTAGGTAAGCCCTAATGCAGCAAGGGGAGAAGTTGGAGAAATAATGAATTGGATTCCCTTAGTGAGAAACCTTCATGTTTTGTTTCCATTTACTTTATTTTTGTAACTTGTTTAGCTTTATATTTTAAATGGACTATAATTTTCCAATTGTTTTGAGCAGGATGAGGAAGAGAGTCGTATAATTCCAGGGAGCTGTTTTTAGCAGGCGTATTGAAATTGTCATGAGAGTAGTTTCCTTTATAATTTTTTTGGTCACCACCCTTCCTCTTGGAAATCTGAAACTTTTTTTCCTCCGAGTTGAATAATTCTTATGATGCAGTAGTATCCTGCAGCTTGTTGCAGTAGAGAGTGATTAAATTAATATGTACTATGCACAGATTTGATCTGCTTCATGTAAATTCACATTTTTCCTTTTTTTTTTCTTTATTTATTTTATGGGAGGGAGGAGAAGGAAAGGATCTTGCACACAAGCCTGTGAGTTTCTGAGATTCTCCTTACTTGTTGGGCCAGATTCTCCTGTAGTGTAAAACTTCAGGAGCTTTCAGTTTATACCACTTGAGGATTTAATCTATTTACTTATCCCACACCTTTGCTGTTACATCATAATGGGAATTCTGGAGTAAATGAGACTGAAGATTAAACATTTTTGGTTTATGTTCCTAGAGCTAACCTATCAATCATTGATGACCAATTTTTATTTGTGATTCTTTATTTAGTACAGTTAGGACCCTGTGTATTCTGCAGCACACTGGACCTAAATTTGGCACAAAGAAACATTCTGTATTCAGCTGCCTACCAATTGAATTTTGTATCAAATGACATTTCTCCAGTGTGAAATACAAGGGATTTAATGGAGTTTTCAGCGAAGTAAAAATGAAAGGATACAATCTTTGGAGTTTGAGACTCTTCTGTAAATATAGAAGTGAGACTACTATTCCAATGAAACAAGTTTGTTTAGAGTTGGTGATTTTTAAGTTTTATGTTACACCGCCTAGGACAACAACAGACCCCCACACCAGGGGGACGAGTTAGACCTAGAATTCTCGAGAAAGCTTTCAGAGGTGGTGCGTTCAAAGGACCTGGTTGTCATGGGTAACTTAAACTTCCCAGACATCTGCTGGGAGGAACAGGCAGCCAGGTCTGCCCATTAACTTAAGTTTCTAACCTGCTTACAGGACCATCACCTGTAGGAGGTAAATGTTCCCACTAGGGGAAATGCCTTACTAGACTTGGTGCTGGCCACAGGGGATAGCTTGGTGGGGGATCTGCAGGTACAAGGTAGCCTAGGGGATAGTGACCACCTATTGATAGAGTTCACTGTCTGGCGAAAGGTGGGGAAGATAACTAGTAGGGCGGAAGTGCTAGACTTCAGGAAGGCCAACTTCAACAAACTCAGGAGATTAGTTAGGGAGGGACTGACGGGTGAATGCATCAGAGATGGAAGTCCAGAAAGGGCAGGCATTTCTCAAGGAATTGATCCTGCAGGCACAGAAAGGGACCGTCCCAGTACACATAAAGCAAAGAAACCCTTTTGGTTGAGCAGGGAAATCCAGGAGAGCCTGGAGGGGAAAAGAGAGGCCTACAGGCTGTGGAGGCAGGGGGCAGACACCAAGGAGAAGTATACCTGCTTGGCTTGAGCTTGCAGGAAAGCAGTGAGGAGAGCCAAAGCGAAAATGGAGCTTAGGCTGGCAGCAACAGTTAAGGATAACAAAAAGTCATTCTTTAAATACATAGGAAGCAAAGAAAGCACAGGATAACATAGGACCCCTTTAGGATGGACTAGGACAACTGGTAGCAGGATGGCCAAAGTGGAGCTCCTAAATGATTTCTTTGCATCTGTGTTCCTGGACACAAATATAAGCATGCATCCCAATGGGACTTTAGGTAAGTGCGAGATAGATACTAACCCACCAACTGTTAGCTCTGACCTAGTAAAGGGGCACCTGGAGGGGTTGGATGTATTTAAGTCAACAGGCCCTGGTGATCTTCATCTTAGGGTACTTAGGGAATTAGCTGGAGTCATAGCGACTTCTGTTAGTCATAGCAACAACTGTTTGAGCACTGATGGTGCTCTGGACAGGTCGTGGAGGACTGGAAAAGGGCCAATGTGGTCCCTATTTTCAAGAAGGGGAGGAAGGAGGAACTGGGTAACTATAGGCCGGTTAGCCTCACCTCTATCCTTGGCAGGACCTTTGAGAAAATTGTTAAGGATCACATTTGTGGGGACCAGTGGGTAAAATAATGCTAAGGGGCAACTAGCATGGGTTCATAGTGGGAAGATCCTGCCTGACTAACCTGGTTTCTTTTTACAACTGGGTCACAAAATGCTTAGATGAAGGAATAGGGATAGATGTTATTTACTTAGATTTTTAAAAAGGCCCTTGGCAGTGTCGCACCCAGTTCTTATAAATAAACAGTTGCAGTGTAGATTATTACACAGTCCAGTGGGTAGAAAGTTGGTTTATGGGATGCACCCAGAGAGTGGTGGTGGATGGATAGGTTTCTACCTGGAGAAATGTGGGCAGTGGAGTCCTCCAAGGCTCTGTCCTGGGACCGGTACTGTTCAATATCTTCATTAGTGACCTGGATGCGGGAGTAGAAAGCACCCTGTCCAAGTTTGCAGATGACACCAAACTGTGGGGGGAGGTAAACAAACTAGAGGGCAAGGAGCAAATCCAGGCCAATTTGGACAGGCTGGGGAAGTGGGCGGAACAGAATAGGGTGCAGTTTAACAAAGATAAGTGCCATGTGTTGCACCTAGGAAGGAAGAATCATCAACACTCCGATATCCTGGGAGGTACCACTCTAAGTAGCACAACTGCGGAAAGGGATCTCGGAGTTGTAGTTCACTCCAAAATGAACATGAGTCACCAGTGTGATGAGGTAATAAATAAAGCTAACCCACAC
>NW_005842172.1:1119508-1124659 GCF_000455745.1 Alligator sinensis
CATAAGTAGGTGCATCACAAACAGGTCTAGGGAGGTGATATTTCCCCTCTATGCAGCGTTGGTCAGGCTGCAGCTGGAGTACTGCGCCCAGTTTTGGGCGCTTCACTTCAGGAGGGATGTAGATAACCTGGAAAGGGTTCAGAGGAGGGCGACTCATCTGGTTAAAGGCCTACACTAAAAACCCTACAAGGACTGATTGAGTGACCTGCATCTCTTCAGCTTCCTCAAGAGAAGGCTGAGAGGTGATCTTGTGGCCATCTACAAACTCAGCCGGGTGGAGGGGGGGGGGGGGGCGGGAAATAGGGGATACGATGTTTACCAGGGCGCCCATCGGGGTAACTAGAAACAATGGCCACAAACTGAAGGAGAGCACATGTACCAGATTCAGTAATGGCAACTTTACAAACAGGATCACTTTGTGTTTTGCTCAGTTTCAAAGTCTGTTGTACAAAATCAAGATAATTATTGCTATTTATTCCAAGCATTAGGTTATTTTGTCTGTTATTCTCAATGGACCAAGTTTCCACCCATTTCAATAAGAATCTTCCATAAATAACTGATGGGAGAACTGAGCTTAAGCACTTAGACTGTGTCTGCTCTTTTCCCAGACCTTTATGCCTGAAAGCTTGTCTAGCATCTTTCCCAACTACAGCTGGTCCAGTAAAAGATATCATAAAAAAGCCTGACCTCAGATACATTTCCTGAACCATCCTGGCTATAGAAACACTCAAACTCTAAAAAGCTTACATTGTGGTTCAATTGTAACTATTATATTGCATGGCATCAGTCATACCCTTGACAAGACTGTATATATGTGTACTTCTGACAACTAAAAATTCTGATCTTAAAAATAGTGTAACTTGGGATTCAGCTAGATTTTTTTCCTGAGTATGTCAGCAAATTTGAACATTATTTTGCTTGGGAATATGTGCTGATTTTTTTTCTTTTATTAGTGTATGCTTTTTTTCCCTTCTCTCTTATTTTCATCTTTCTATTCTCTTGGGCATTCTGTTCCAGAGGTTGGCCTTGTTATTACTTGGGGGAGACAGCAGTGTTTTTTTCCTAATGTTTCCTTCTGTGTGTCTTGATTTTCCTTAAATGCTGTCATCTCCTATTGTACTCGGTCCTTTCAGAAAGATGAAATTTTATAGATAGTCTAAGTTTACTTTTTTATAAAATTAAGCTAATGCAACACTGCTTTCCGAATGACTTGTTTTGTATCATACCCAAGCTGGTAGCAGTAAAAGAAAAATTAAGCATTTTTTTAACAAAATAAGTTATGTGGAATGAGTCTTGGTTACTAGAATTGATGAGCTCCGGTGTCGTTATCAAGTCCATCCTTTAATGACTGAGCTTACTTCCTTTGAAAAAAATAAATACATTGTTTCTTTTGTGGATATTAAAAAAGTAAGTCGAGACAGGTCTATGTGCATGTGAAAAGATAAATATATGTATTCCTTTAAAAGGATCTACATTTAAAGTCTTTATGTTTGGAATTCTGGGCTCAATAAAAATAGATATTGTGATGTGTTATGTGTTCAGCCTGATGGCCCATACTGTACTGTGTAGTTTTCATTAGAACTGATTCATAGGATAGTTTTGTTGAGCTACTACGAGAATGAAGGGGTGACCTTAAGGAATCATAAAGGTTAGTAGTCAGTTCCTTAGTAATCCACCTCTAGATGAATTTCATCACCCTTTCCTATTTTAGCAGTAAATGGCCTGTTTCTTCCTGTGTTAATGTGCATGCTTTCTGTAAAAAAGGAGTTTTAGATATATGGCTTGATAGAAGGGAATAAGCCAACTATGTATTGAGGCCTTTCAACCCTCAGTGGAACTGGGTATTGAATAATGGGTACAGAAAATTTTCGCATGAGAGAGAGGCATATCTATTTTGCCCAATTTTAATTGAAGTGTCTGAGGTTCTAAGGCTTGGTTCCTTTGTATGTGCATTCCATCAACATGTAGTGTTTGTCCTTTTTTATTTAAATGTGAGGAGGTTTTATTAAGATTGTTTTTTTAATAGTAGTTTCTCCTCTTATACAAAGAAGAATATATACGTTATGGGTGTGTCCAGACGTGTGTGGAAATTTGGTTCCCCAGGGACAAGTAGTGGCAGTGCACCTTGCCCCACCCCTACTTGTCCCTGGGGAATGCCCATACCATGTGTGCTTTGGGGTAGGGGAGGCTGGGGCCAGCACTGGGCTGGCTGCAGCAGCCTTACCTGGGGTCCTAGGGGCTTCCTGGAGCTGCAGCAACAATGATTCTGTTGCACAGAGCCTGGCTAGCAGCAGAGCGCAGCTCTGGGAGGCCCGTCTCTGCTTTTCAGCAGTGTGTGCTGGCTGAATGTGCATTGCTCCAGTTTTTTTTTCCGTGGGTTTTTTTTTTTTAGCCCAGATGTGTTTGCAGTGCTACATACCACATGATTGCGCTTGTCTGGATGCTCCCTATGGGTGCAACTACAGACAGCAAAGTAGCATGGGTCCTGGTCCATGCCTGGGGATTTTTGATGCTGCTATGTAAGTGATAAGAAGAACAAGCCTGTTAGGGCTAATTGTGTTCCTGTTCCATTTAAGGAGCTATGTTTGGTGCAGTGAGTGTTTTGCTTGAAGACCGAGGCTAGAAAAGTTAAAGTTCTGATTCTGTTGCAGCTAATAGAAAATTTGCATTAGTTTCAATGCAAACATTATTTGCTTTTATCATTTTTGGGGGCCAAAGAAAAAAAAATGATTACAAAACAGCATTTTCATGGCTTTTTTTCTTATTTTCTCTCTTACGTATTTCAATCTAAAGACAAGCATAGGGAAACTTATATTTCCATCTTAATATTCCATCATTTGACTAACTGAAATCTTACAGAGGAGCTACAGAGTGAGAGCGGATTAGAAAAATGTACAGATGAGCAACAATGATTTAATTGGAAAGATTTCTGGAAATGCCATTATACAGTAAGGCGGTAAATTACAGGTAAAATTAAAAATACCCAGTGAATACAAGCTGGGTGTGTCAGGACCTAAAATTGTAAAGGGAATAGATTAATCATGGATGGTGTGTTACTAGAAGTATCAGAAGTGAGTGCAAAAGGACTTCCACATTGAAATCCCGTAAGTTAAATGAAGTTAGTGGAAGTGGGCTTGAAGCCAGTCTTGCTACACAAGTGGATTTAACAACTGCACTTTTGAGGCTGCTTTGTTCTGTTAGCTCACTGTACTATGATGAAGCCAAAGTTTAATTTACCTTTGGGGCTTATAAAACTGTAATTTGTCTCCTAAGAGCTTTTGGCCCCCTGAAGTATTCTGGGGGCTAAAGAATTTTCAAGAAACCTGTCCCTTCAAAATCAAATACTCTAGTCAAAAAAATAAATATAAGTACTAGGGGTGCACCAATAAAAATTTTTTGGGCTGATACCGAAGGCTGATCGTTGACCAGCCATATTGGCTGATACCAGTCCAATAGCCAATATGCAGCCTGGCAGCTTGGAGAGCACTGTCTGGCTGGTAAGTCTGCTGGGGGAAAGGACATGGGGAAAGGGTGTGGAGGGGCAGATTGAGTCCCCCACAGTGAGGGAGGGAGTGGGGTTGGAGCTGGAGCAGGGGCAGGTGCTGCCCAGCCAGGGCGGGGCACAAGATAGCTGCAGGCAGTTTGTCTGGAGGGTGCAGCAGGGGGCAGAGGGGTGGCTCCCACTGTTGTGTATACCTCTGGGGGAGGTATGGAGGGGCACTTGTCCCCCGGATCTGTGTATGGGGCGAGGGTGGGATGCCACTGGGAGCCAGGGTCTGTGCTAGCCTCTTCCCAGCAGAGGCCCTGGTCTGGGGCTGCACTCGGGCCAGGCAGGGCGGGGTGGGTGGCGGCACAACTCGGAAGGGGAATCGGGGGGGCCGCTCCTCCCACTGCCACGTGCCTCACCCCTGTCTACCCTGAGTGCAGTCCTGGCCCAGCCTGGCCCCCCCCCCCCCCCCCCCCCCCCAGTGGAAAGAGGGTGGTGCAATCCTGGCCCCGAGCATGCAGCGGGCAGCCCGCCCTCACCCTATGCACAGATCCTGGGAGAACATGTCTTCCATGTGTCCCCCAGGGGTGCGTGCAGTGGTGCAACCTGACCATCTTTCCCTCCCACCTGTGGTCCTCGGATGAGCTGTCAGCAACTGTACTGCACCCCGGCCCGCCCCGCCCCGGCTAGGCAGTGCCTACCCCAGCCCCAGCCCCATCCCCACTCCCTCCATCACTGTGGGGGCCTTGATCTGTCCCTCCTACCAGGCCCTTTCCCTCCCCCATGCTCCTCCCCCCACCCCCACAGACTTACTGGCCGGATGCTGCTCTCCAAGCTCCTGGGCTGCACTCCTGCCTGTGTGCATGCTGTAGCTGCATGCATGCACTTGGCATTTATTGGTGACATTATTGGCCACATCAGCCAAAAAACCCGATTGCTGATAACGTCTATTTTCTTTTTATTGGTGCCAATATGATATGAACCAATGTATCGATGCACTCTAGTAAATACATTTTAATCACAATTTTAATATCAAAATACAAATATTATTTGAATTATAAGATTATATAGGAGAAGCATATCAAACCTCTGATTAAAAGTAATCAAATGTTCATTAATTTAAATACCTGACAAATATTTTTACTATTTGAAATCTATAGAGTAAGATTAATTTACTATTTCATAAAATCCAATAATTACTAAAGCCTAAAGGTGGACAGCCTGTCAAGGAAGTGGACTTCTTATCTAGATTTTAGAGACTAAATTTCAAACATAAATTAATCCTGTTTCACCTGAAGATGGGGAACTCAACAGGAACTAAAACTGGTTGAAGAGCAGAGATTCCTGGGTGAACCTGGATTTTTCTACTTGATTACTTGATCCAAATTCAAAAGCTTTCTAAAGAAGTGTAGCAAATATAGAAATGTGCTTAATACAGTTATTTCATCATTAATATCAATGGGCATTCTACCTATTGGGGCTATCAGATCTTCCTTGCTTGTTTTAAATCCCCTATGTAAGGGACATCTGTTCTAAGCCACTGGCATAAACCACTGAAGACAGGTCTAGGTAACCCCACGCTGACCTCTTAACCTTTATTTCTCTTGCCTTTTGAAATCCTCTCCCTATGACATTTTTTGTTTGTTCATTTCCTTTGCTCTTTC
>NW_005842172.1:1124669-1134528 GCF_000455745.1 Alligator sinensis
TTGTGTCTTAAGTTGACTTAATTTATGGTAATTTTAAAACAGCTCAGGGCCTATAAGGGTCTATAGAGCTAACAACTGTAAGAGAAAGGATAGAGACACAGAGAGTAGGGCTGTGGCAGGGGTGGGCAATTATTTTTCCAGGTCAACACTCCTCCTTTCCCCCACTGTGCTAGGTCAGAAACCACTCTCCCCCACAACATCTCACCAAAACTCCCTAAGTGGTTCTGCTTCACACTCAGCCAGGCAGACGTAATGGGGCTGCAGATGGGCGGGCAGGGAGCAGCATCCAGGAGCAGGATGGGTGGCTAGGGCTGAATCAGGATCATGGGGCAGTAACAGCATGGGCCCAAAGACCAGGGCAGAGCTGTGATTTGCTCCCCTCATGCCCCTGCCTGTGAAACAGCACCTGCCGTAGGGACGTGCAGGCAGCAGATTGCAGCTATGCCCCAAGGCCGTGTGTTGTCACTCCCCATGATGCTGGCCTTGGCCTCTTCTGCTCCTGGATGCCACTCCTTGCTGGCCCATGACCCTATCCTGTCCATCCGGCTGTATGCCCTGCTTGCACAGGTCTTGCCACGCTGTAGGTGCGGGGCAGAGGGGTTGGTGTACTTGAGCAGTAGGGCCAAGTCTGGTGGTGGTAGCAGCCAGAAGAAGTCACCACTGCCGGGGCTGCTGGAAAACAAGTCCAGCCACCGTGCTGCCCTAGCCCCTCTGTGCACTTGCGGGTGGTGGGACTCACTGTACATACCATGGCCCGGGCTGTCCCCCATGCCTGGGCCAGGCAGGACCAAGGGACCTGCTGTGGACTAGACAAAATCCCTTGGTGGGCCGGATCCAGCTCGTGGGCTGTATTCTGTCCACCCCTGGGCTAGGGGTATGGAGTTTCCTATAGTTTCCTTCACCACTGATGCCTACAGGTCTTCATTCTTTGTCGGTTTCTGCAAGTCTCTCCTTGTCTTATGATCCTCCTGTCCCTCTTTTCCAGTTTCTCCTATAGATTTGAGAAACAGAGACGTTTTGAAGAAGCTGCACTTTGTGGTTTAAAAATGAATCTTCTTTTCAAGATAAGGGAGGTTCATTTGTAGCAGCTCTTCAGTGGTTCTCTCTTGTGGTAATTGCTATAAGAAGAATGCAGTTGAATAAGGTAGCATGGTACCAGGGTAAAGTAGAGTAGTGGGTTTTTACACTTTGGTCAGATGTGGCAACTTCTTTCTGAGCCTCAGTGTTTCCTCTAGAAGAGACTGGTTTCTTTCTAAGTATGACAGGCAGGATCTCCGAGATTCTCTAACACCCTGCGTGTCTTTATCTTTACAGGCAAAATGTGCATTTCTCCCCACAGTGCTGGTCTCCCAATGCCTCTAGGCATGCTGCCCGTCTGTCTTGCCTGTCATGCCTTGCTGTTAAGAAATTAAGGTCTTAATTAGGTGGGAGGTTGCCCTTTCTGGACCCTGTTGTCTAGGGCCTTGAGTACATGCTCTTACTGTCCCTTATATGTCCCATGGATCGCAGATGTTTCTAACAGCTGTGTAAAGCTCCAGCCTGAGGCCGGGCCCAACCCGTTACAGTATTAGGCCTCTCGCGACCTGCTCTGTTACGGGCCACACTCATACTGCCTCCCTCTCGCTGAGGCCTCTCATACTCCACCATCTCTCACACGGTCTCTCTTATACTGCCCTTACTGGGCTTCACTCTTACTGTCCCTCCTTTTCCCCAGGGCCACACTCGCCCTGTCCTATCCCAAAGGGTCCTCTGGCTTGATTCTCTTCACTCTGTGGCAAGCAAGCATGTGGCCTTTTTGGCATTTCCTGTTGCCCTCATCCGAACGAGCACTGGGCGGTTTGCAAAATACTGCGCAGACTCTGCCCCTGTCTTGTAGCCAGGTAACTCCCCCACAGCTGCTCTCCATACAGGGATGCTGACTTGCCACTTATTTCTCCGCAGCTTCTCCTCTGCCACCCTCCAATCGGCCTCAGGCCAACCTGTGGCCTCAGGCACCTGAAGGCTTACCTGGACCTAATTCAGTCCCCCAAGTTAACATGACCTCAACTCATTCCCCTTATTCTCAGGGTCTCCACTGGTTCTGTTACTCTGATGCAGCCCTTCAGGTGCCTCTCTGCGCTCAGTTCTGCATCTTCACCTCTCCTGAGACGCATACTGTGCCCCCTTCTCTCTGGCCATGCACCCCTGCAGGCTCAGGTACCCCTTGTCAGCGTGCCTGGCCCACACTTCTCCTTCTCTTCGCAGGGTCTTACACCCCACTGGGCTTAGGTGGCCGCAGCCATGACTGGCCCAACTACCCACACTGCAGGGCCTTGGCCCCACTGGGCTCAGGTGCCCCACATGGCGTGCCTGGCCCTAACTCCCTTCAATGTTGCATTACCCACTCTAAAGTGGGGGCTGGGGTTATTAAGATGCCCTTCCTAACCTTTCGCCTGGGCGGTAACTGGTCTGGCATTTCTTGAGGGCTCCTATGCCGCTAGGAGCCTTGCCAGACCACCCACCCCCAGCAGGGTGCAGTTTCAAGTCATACCCAGAACCAGGAGCCTCCAAGCCACCCCACAGCTCCTGTCTTGACTTCCGTGTTGTCTGTGGAGCAGCAGCTCTGCCGGGAGATGTTCCTTCCTCAGCGCCAGGCAGCAGCTGCTGCCTTCAGCCCTGCTGGCCTGAATCTTAAAATGGCCGCTCGTCAGGATTGGGCTGCACCTGCTTGCTGCCTGGCCCAGTTCTTAAAGTGGCAGAGTGCCATGAGTGCTCTGACACCCTTCTTCCCCTTTAAAATGGTTAGTGGGGAAGGGCTTTCCCTGCTGCATAGCCAACAAGCTCCCACAGAGCTTGCAACATCCCTTATTGGTGAGCATCCCACTGGCATTCCGCCACACACATTTTTGTGGGTGGTGGTTCCCAAATCAGTTTCTTTGCTATTCGTATTTTTTTAAATGTTGATATTTTGAGAAGCTTGCACACCTTTTTGTTCATGGGTAGATGTTGGGGGAGTACCAAGGCACCCTGACTAACTTTGTACCTGGGTAGAAATACTGAGCTGTCATTATTCTGTGTTCTTTCTAGAGTCAGTAGATCATGTTCTTATATTCTAATATTATAAAAGCCTTAAGCTATCTGTCTGTCTGTCTGTCCATAATGCTTTATTCGTGCTCTGATTGGCTGACTGAAACAGCCAATCAGAGTGCGACTACAGCAATGGGACAGGAGGTGGTAGCACGGCAGGGTGCCGACATAATGGCGGGGACATGGGATGGAGTCGGGGGGTGGGGGCAAGGCCAGTGCAGCTGGCCTCCTCCTCCCCCTCCCCCCCCCGCTCCCTAGAGGCAGCAGCAACGGAGTGGATGGAACAGGGCGGGGGGTGAGGCCAGCAGTGGTTCTCAGCCTTATAATCAAGGTATCACTTGTCAGATTCAGAACACTTGTGGAAATGCCAGGTCTTTTCCCTCATTTTTTGATTATAGGGAAATGATGTTATTCCTTCTGTTGCAATCTTTTTATTTATTGTTATTAGTTTGTGTTTTCAGCTGTAGACCTGGGGAAGGGAGCCCAGGGCCTGGGAAGCCTATAGTTTGGGGGCAAGCCTCAGGCTGGCTATTTGGGGAAGCCAGGGTCCTGGGTGATGGATCCTTGGCCTCCCGCAGCTTGAGTAAAAAGGGGTGGGGTGTGGGAGTACACCTTACTGAACACGTCCAGAAGTGCCCCTCCTGAGTTGCAGCTATCTGTGTGATCCATATACCCTCAATAGGATTTCATGGCATCCCAGGGTGCCAGGGCCACCCCGGTTGAGAATCACTGATCTAAAAATTACCACTCTCATCTTTTACATTTCTTATGGTGAGGTATATAATTAACAGTAAAAAAAACTGCTGCTCAACAATTGCTGTCAAATACTTTGTATGTACTTTGTAGCTTAAGTTGAGGGCAGGCAACCTACAGCCTGCTGCAAAGGAATTGCATCTGTCCTGTGGAGCTGGGGTGGTGAAGGTATTTGACAATGGAGGGAATCTACAGCTAGGGGTGTCATGTGGTGTGTGAGAGGGGAGGCAGAAGCCTCCCTCCCAACATGTCCCGGGACCCCTCCCGACAAACACCGATACTCATGGCAGGGTCCGGGATGAGCAGCAGCTGTGTGGAAAAGGTGCAGGCTTGGCAGTTCCACAGCTGCCTGAGCCTGTGGATCGGCGAGCCCCAGGGCCAGGGCCTAAAGGCAGCGTGGGACCATCAAAAGGCAGCTGGGGAGAGACCCAGCTGCCCTGATCTAGAGAGGGAGAACGCTGGCTGGGGAAGACTGGCTGCTGGTGGGGAGAGATGGATGGCGGAGCTGGGCAAAGAAGGGTGGAATGCCGGCGGAGAAGAGAAAGCCAGCAGGGGAAGACTGGCTGCCGGTGGGGAGAGACGGAATGCTGGCAGGGAGACATAGGTGGCACAGCCTGTTAGAAGCGGCGGAGTGGGGCACATGGCAAGAAGCCTCAGCGGCAGCTGAGGAAACCTGTCAGAAAAAACCTCAGGTCTGGGCTCAGGGAGCTGAAGTCTGCCGGAGGGTCACGTCGGGGAAGAGAAGAGTGTCCTCACCATCATGGGCAAAGACCAGGCTGCTCCGGAGAGTCCAGGTACCGTGATGGGGAAGAGTGATGAGCGACGGCAAAACTGTGCAGGCAGCCTGGTGAAGAAAGAGGAACAAGCAGCAACTGACCCAGAGCCCAGCAGAGAAGGGGCAAGTTCCGCCAGGTGGTGGGATCAGGAGTGATTAACTCCTAGCCTGCTGGTACCAGGGAAGAGTACCCAGAGAGATGGGCGAAACTCCTTCTTTCATCCCAGGGAGGAAGAAGGGTCCTGGGGGCCAGAGTCCCAGGCACTCCCATCGGCGGACGCTGAACATCTCTTTGAGTTAAGCCTTTTTCTAAGCTATCATTAACACCAGGCTGGGGCAAGTTTAGTTACCCAAAAGTTGGTTCGAAGACAAGGGATTGATTCGGGGGAGATTGACGGCCAAACAGACCCGACCCCGGTCGTGGTGGTCTTCTCGGGTGAGACGATATTATCCCAGGGAAGATTATGGGGAGCTGAGACATCCCAGGCCATGGATGTGGTAAGGGTGGGGTAAAGGGGAGGTTTGGAGCCCCACGAAGAAAGACCAGGGTCTCGACCTGTCTGGGACCACCGACAGGAAACTGCCTCCCCATCTATCAAAATTGAAGTCGTGGCAGGCAAGTAGAGGCAGCGCTCGGAAACATCTATGTGGCCCCAAAGTGTGGTCTCACCCTGACGTCACTAGGGAGGAAGGCACCCACCAGAAAGGGGCCGAAGCCTTACAGCACCTACCAGCGACATGGTGACATTTAGCTGTAGGGGAAATTGGTGACACATTGCAGTGGTGTGAATCAACAGTGGATATGTTGCAGGCAGCAGCCTGCCTTAGGCCGAGCTCCATTAACTAGGCTCACTGCTGCCCAAAGGTTGCAGACCCCTGGCTTAGCTTATAAAATAGTCATCTTTATGTGCAATTTGTACCTGTGGTATTTGAAAACTTTTAGCGTTTACCATTCAATTTTAGTGCAAACTGGAAACTAGAAACTGAAAATCGTTCAATTGTGAGGCACAAATTTGTGTCCTTATACCAAAATATTTAGTTGGTGGTGCAAATCAGGTACTTAAACCAGTTCATTTTCTGACTTGTAAGGGAAAGGTATTTTTGTCCTTGCAAAAATAAAAGTGTATAATTTGTTCCATATTTTATCAAATACATTTATTGGACTTTGGTCCTTTGAAAATGCATTCATATATTCCGGTTGTCTCTTGTTTTGGGTTATTTAGAATATTTATCTTGTATTATTCTTAAAAATAATCTTGGGTATCTCAGATGTGCTTTGTCTTCACAAAATGTAGAATAAGATGCACTTTCTGTTTTGAAGAGCAGTCTGACAACAATAATATAGATAATGACAGGCCAAAATTTGGGACAACACAGTGACTGGCCAGTGATAGTTAAAAGAATCTACTGGCATCTGGAATATGAGACACTTATCCAAGATATTGGTAGAATGCTTCTATAGTATATCACTTTTGAATTTTATGGTTATGTTGTTTACATCTTAAGCAAATCTAACATTATATTCACTCTGTTGAGTCCATCAACTTCAAAGGGAGCTTTACAAACAGATGGTTGCGGTACTGGGCTCAGCACAATAGCTATAGAAGACGTAAGCAATCTAAATCCATTCACTTCTTACTTTTGCTTAGTTCCATAAAAATATTAGAGTAGATTTCTTTTTGCACTTAATGGTCCTGTCATTTTCCTACATGCCATTGGATGAAGTTTCACAAACAAAGAGACTATTAAAGAAAAAGATACTTCACTATATTTAAACTGAGCATCAAGGATAATATATCCTGGGTATTTTGAGTGTCTAGACACTGAAAATTTGTAAACCTGATGGAAGCCTGCCCTATATACAACACGGGGGAGGGGCAGGAAATACAGTTTCCCTTTGTTGTGGCTCACTGTGTGATCACAGTGTTCTGTAGAAGGGAAATATTATAAATAATTGAACAAATAAAATATCCAGTATAATTATTTCTCAGAATATGATGTTAGAGATAAAATGTAAAATAATAATTTGTGCTGCCTAATGTGAGCTATCCAAGTGTTCCTTGGCCAGCAAGGAAGCAGCAAGCAGGCTTGGACAGACTGAAACGCCCCTAAGAAAGTACAGTAACTAGATACTTCAAAATTAAACTCCACAGGGTCTCTTCCTCTTCAGCCTAGCAATTTAGGAAGGCATCAGATTTATTTCCAGATTAGCAAGTAGTTAGCACTGCAGGATTTGTTTATTTGCTATGAAGAAATGACACAGCAAAGAGAGCTAAACCCTGGGAATAGTAAATCAGAGCATTATCTTAAGTAAAATCTCATCCAGAGATTAAAGATTTTTTTAAAATTAAGAAAACATTCTAAACTTTTTTACTGCAATCTTTTATTTGTGCATTTTCATTTTGGTATCTATTGGCCCTGTATTCAATGGGCTCACTCTTTACACAAGCTGAAAAAGAACAGCTGGAGCAAGGGTAGCTTATGCTTCATCCTTATTGTGTGTGAGTCTCCTCAAAATTTGGGGTGTCTTGAAGGCAGGTTTACATTTGTTCTAGAGAGCAACAGATCCGGAGAGTCCATTACATGGGGCAGGGATTGCCAAAATGTCTGGAATTCTTGCCACAAATCATAGTTGTGAATTGGTGCTGGCTACATTGGCTATATGCTGCCAAGGTTTTTTTGTGCTGGAAAAATCCCCATTAGCCCATTTAAAACAGCATTGAGGCCTCTCCATTTCATTTCATGGCACACAAACTTGAGAATGAACCAAGAGGTGGCCAATATTTCCACATCTCTTTTCAACCCAAATATCCTTTTAGTTTACAGAGCTAGATGATACTAATACCACTAAACCATCATATGGGATGGTGCAGGTGGTAATCATCCCATGGTGGGATTTGATCAGGGAATGATATTCTCAGGGTCGCTCCCCATGTGAAATGTCCCTAAACCCTGTTTGTACACATGCTCAAGGGGGTGTGGCTGTGTCTGTGTGCTTTAATTCAGACGGCTCCATGAGCCGCTCTGATTAAAGCTCCCAGAGCGTCTCGTGTATCAGTGTCCCCACACTTAAAAATGGCAGTGGGGGCACTTTAAAGCTTGTTGAATGAGCTTTAGTTAAAGCGACCCCGCCATCATTTTTAAGCTGATACGCGAAATGGTGGAGTCTTCTGTAGCATGGTAATGACCACGCCCACCAGACTTGATTAATCAAGAATTCTCCACACTAATTACAGCACATCAGAGCAGCCTCACTGCTCATGTATAGGTGCCCTGAAACCCAGAGCATTGCAGATTAAGAAGGCCCATAAATCTGGGTCCAGGCTTTTTGGGGGTGGGGGTTGTTTGGTTTTTTGCCCCTAGGAGTTCCTTTCAATTGGTTAGTTAATCCTTTCATTTTGACCCCCTTCTATGGTTCTTTTAAGGTGTAGCTTGGTGTGATGGTGCTCATAATCCCTATGATTCAATAGCCCCAAAAGTGTTAAGGGACAGACCAGTTACTTCCCCAGCTGTGATTAAGTAGGATTAACTGGCAACAGCTGGGATGAAAGATTGGGCTATCACCTCACTGAGTCTTCTTAACAACAACTCACCAAGAAGCTGTCCAGGGAAGAGATCCAAAAACTCCACAAGTTGGGAAGAAGACCAGTATTTCCAAATTGTACTTTGTCAGCCTCTTGGGAAAATTAAAGAGCATACTGCGGGGGCTAGAGGACCAACAGGCAGATGTTGTAAAGGGAGGTGGTGCCTTTTATAAACCCTTAACCACACTCTCACTCTTGGCCTTTGTCACTGGCTGTTATGTCTACTAAAAGTAATTGTTTTGTACAGGTGGCCAAAATCATGTGCATGCCACAAATTAATCATTTGCGGACATTCTGAGTTTCCATTGTACCACCACTTAAAAACATGTTGAAAAATAGGGGTGGTTCCAATTCTTTAAGTCTCTGGAAGCAACAAAGCTGCCTAAATCATAATCTTGTAAAATCAAAACATTTATTCTTTATAAAACAACAACATTGCATCATACCATTGTTTTCCATTATGATGGATTTAGAGATTAAGATTTTAGATTTTAAAAGTCCTTTTTCAAATACATAGGGACTAAGAAGAAGGCACTGGGTAACACAGGGCCCCTACAGGACAGGCTTGGCAATCTGGTGATTGCAGCAAACGAAAAAGCTGACCTCTTTAATTAATTCTTTGCCTCCACATTCCTGAACAGGGACTGGCCAACAGGGGCCATTTCCCCTGCTAGGATTACAGACAGACCCAGGGGAGGCACCGCCATGCTTAGGGTCAGGGACGACATAGGGAACTTTTGGAGGGGCAGGACATTTTTAAATCAGTAGGTCCAGATGATCTCCACCCAAGGGTGCCAAGGGAATTGGCAGGGGTCATAGTGGGGCCCCTGGCACAGCTTTATGAGTGCTCATGGGGCTCTGGCCAGGTACAAGAGGATTGGAAAAGAGCCAATGTGATTCCTATTTACAAGAAGGGGAGAAAGGAGGACCTGGGTAACTATAGGTCAGTTAGTTTCACCCTGGTCCTTGGGAAGACCTTTGAGAAAATTATCAAGGAACACATCTGCAAGGGCCCAGTAGGGGAGGGTAATGCTCAGGGGCAATCAACATGAGGTTCATTGAGGGCAGATCCTGCCTGACTAACCTGGCTTCCTTTTACGATCAGGTCACAAAGTCCCTGGACAAGGGCGTCGAGGTGGATGTCGTCTTCCTGGACTTTAAAAAGGCCTTTGACACTGTTTCCTACCACATTCTCTTAAAAACAACTAGATGACTGTGGCTTGATGCCTACAGTCAGATGGGTGGCAAATTGGCTAGATGGTCACACCCAGAGAGTGTCGATGGATGGGTTGTTTTCAACCTGGAGGGATGTGGGCAGTGGAGTCCCACAGGGCTCGATCCTGGGGCCTGTACTGTTCAACATCTTTATCAGCAATCTGGATGTGGCTGTGAAAAGCATGTTGTCCAAATTTGCTGATGACACCAAGATGTGGGGAGAGGTGGGCAGGCTGGAGGGGAGGGAGAGAATCCAGCTAGGTCTAGATAGGTTACAGAAGTGGGCAGAAGAGAATAGGATGGAATTCAATGCAGACAAGTGCAGGGTGCTGCATCTAGGGAGAAGGAACCAGCAACACACCTATAGGCTAGGGAACACCCCTCTTGTCAACACAGTGGCAGAAAGGGATCTTGGAGTCACTGTTGACTCCAGGATGAACTTGAGCCGCCAATGCGAGGGAGTGGT
>NW_005842172.1:1134615-1141684 GCF_000455745.1 Alligator sinensis
ATAGGCTAGGAAACCCCCCTCTTGCCAACACAGTGGCAGAAAGGGATCTTGGAGTCACTGTTGACTCCAGGATGAACTTGAGCCGCCAATGCGAGGAAGTGGTTAGTAAGGCTAACTGCATCTTGTGGTAAATCTGTAGATGCATGACAAACAGGTCCAGGTAGGTGATCCTCCCCCTCTATGTGGCATTGGTCAGGCCACAGTTGGAGTACTGCATCCAGTTCTGGGTGCCGCACTTCAAGAGGGATGTGGCTAGCATTGAGAGGATCCAGAGGAGGGCCACTTGCATGGTCAAGAGGCAGCGGTTCAAGCCCTACAAAGAGAGGTTAAAGGGCCTGAATATATTCAGCCTCCACAAGAGAAGGCTGAGAGGGTATCTGGTGGCTGTTTACAAACTCACCAGGAGGGACCAGCGGAAATTGGGTGAGGCTCTGTTCCCCCGGGCACCACTGGGGGTTACTTGGAATAATGGCCACAAATTGTTAGAAGGTTCAGGCTGGACATCAGGAGACGTTACTTTACAGTTAGGGCTGCTAGGCTCTGGAATGGACTCCCAAGGGAGGTGGTGCTCTCTCCTATCTTGGGGGTCTTCAAAAGGAGGGTGGAGAGGTGTTTGGCTGGGGTGTTATGACCCTAGCTCTTGTTCTTGCCCAGGGCAGGGGGTCGGACCTGATCTATTTAGGTCTCTTCCGACCCTAAGCACTATGAGACTGTGAGTTTTATGTATCTAACAGGCAAATTTGTGGGGTATCACAATTTTGCAATAGAATAGTCTCAATTTTAAAAATTATTCTGCCAAAGGTATTTGTATAGGTACCTCTTTGATTTTAAAAACCTTTTCATGTTTTCGAAATGCAGATTATTGACAAAGAGATTAACCCATTTGTGGACAAATGGGAAGAAGAGGGACAGTTTCCAGCACACAAAGTATTTAAAATCCTTGGACAAGCTGGATTCCTTGGAGTGACCAAGCCAACAGGTAGGGGAATACACGACTTTAAAATAATTCAACTTCAAAATATATGTTACATATATTGTCCTAAACCAAAAACTGGATGTAAACCTTGGGTTCAAATTTGAAATTTTAGGTAAAATTTGCTAACGTACCTGTATTCCATTTTCCAAAGGGATTTAGGGGAATTGGAAGTCTAAGTCTTAGTCACTTTCATGTTTTAAAATGGGACTTGGGCTCCCAAGTCATGAAGGAACTTTTATCTGTTCAAACTGAATCTAAACTTGTTCAATTTTGGGAAGTTCAGATTTAGAACTGAATAGTGTATATCTCTGTCCTGTGCTTTTGCTCACTTTTCCCAATTGAGGCATTTACTTTTGCCTGATACAGAGATACCAAGTTTTTATACCTGGGTCATTAGAGTTTTGAAGTGGCCAGTGTAAACACTTGCAATTAATTTATTTATCATAGGAGATACTGATTCTAGTGATATATATAATAATAATAATAATAATAATAGACTGTAACATAGTAACAACAGTAGATACTGATACTGGAAATGGTAATTGCTAGAACCAGAAATCTGTTTTTAAATGCATTTTGCTGGACATACTGAATGAGCAGCTGATACTAGGTAATAAACATTTCCTCAGATATAAAACTTAAAGCCAAAACGTCACGTGGTTGACTAGAGCAAATCATTAAATTTCGTATTTAGACCTTTACATTTGGTTGAAGTTGATTGTCACTCTGCTGCTGAATTTATTAGTGAATGAGACTGCTAAGCATCTTCAGAATAGTTGTCTTTTCTTTTTAGTTACCTAAATACAGATTTTGGTGCTTAGAGTATTCTCATTTGCAAAGGGTGAACTTTGTAGGCAGCAAACAGGTTTTCCTCATGTATTTACAAGGTAAAATGAAACAAAAGCTTAGTAAGTTACTCTTTTATCACTTACTTTTCAATAAGCAAGCTTTTAGTGTCATTCAAATGATATGCTTGTTAACAACATTTATACTTAAATTACACAAAATTGAGTTTTGGTTATTCTGTAGCTGAGGTCACATTCTGGTTACATAATGGATAGCACAAATTGACAGGTTGCTAATTATACATTTCTCAAAATGGAAAAAAAAATTAAATGTTGGGTTGTTTCTGTTTGGCTGTCAGTGAAATCAGTGTACATTTGTTTTCCATACTCAGTTCACGTATTGTTTTTCTTTACTGTATTTACAAGTTTGATTTCTGCGTGCAGGCAGTAATAATACCAACATGATATTTTTCTGTTTTCTAAAGCACCCACAGGAAGTCATTTCTTTTCAATTTCACTTTTTTGTACAAGGATGAAACATGCAGGTACTTACTCTTTGAGAGTAAATCCTATGTATAATTTTTCCACAAAAGCATTCAGCATCAGAATCTACCCTTCATTAATATTGATTCTAATTCTGAAATGCACAGTATTCAATCTTCATTAAAGTAAGTGCAATTTGAGGTAGTTCAAAATTGTACAAGATTGCATACCTAACTGTATGTATCCTTTATGTGACCTGTACAGCATTGACATTTACTTTGCTTTCCCCATTTAGAAGAAAAGATGGGAATTTCTCTTAACCAGAATTCTGAACAATTTAAAATGTGTTCTTCTGAAGCTTTTGACTCCTAGAAGCCAAAATGAAATAGGCACGTGGTTTAGAAAAAACTGCAATATGGACACAATGTAAAATAAAAGCAAAAAGTAATAAGGCTTTATATAACTCATAAAAATAGAGAATGCTTGATTCTATTTAGTTGCAAAATTGGGTGGTTATATTTTTTAAAGTTACTTAAAAAGAAAATATATATGCTAGAATTTTTTAAGTTCTTCCTTTACAATTTTTTTACTTTGACCATTTTAAGGGGTGTGTGTGTGTAGGGGGGGGGTGTTAGAGGATTGGTGTAATATACATGCAAATGTGCACATGCATGTACATGTTGTGTACATGATTATTTATTTGGCACCCCGGGTGAAGTCGTTAAGTGCAGCTTTCAGATGGTGGTAACTCTCAGAAGGATCCTCTGCTAATATAGTCGAGTGTATGGGAACTCTGACACAGACCACTCCCAGCCCACTGATCCCACTGCGCTGGCTGTTGTCAGACTGGTGGCCTAGGACAGCTAGATTGGCTTGTGACTCCCAGATTTGTATTTACCCACATCAGTGTCATGGCGGTTTGTATTACCTTTATGGCATCACAGCAGTGCAGAGACTAAGGAATCTGGCCCCTCCTCTTAAAATCTAGTAAGGTAGCCAAGGAAGATGACTCAAGTAATAAACCAAAAGAGAGATATAAGATCTGAGTTCTGTTTCTGTCTTTTCTATTCTTTTCCTGTATGTGCTTGGAAAACTCTTCTTGTACGTAAGTTTTCCGTGGTAGTCTGAGGATCAGGGATCTCGGTTTTCTGTTTGCCACAAAAAATGTTGTAAAACCTGGATCTTCTCGTTTTAAGGAGAAAAACCCAGATTTTTCTCCCTGGGGCTGCTGCCTTGCTGGGGCTTGGGGGCTGGGCTGGAATATGCAGCTGCTGGGCCTGAGAAGGGAGCAGGACGGAGCTGCAGGTGGCTCGTCTGGGGTGGGGGCTGGCTCCCCATTGATGTGTGCAATCCTGGGGGTGGTAATGGGAGGCACGTGCTCCTCAGATTTGTGCTCGGAGTGGAAGTGGGTGCAGGCTGCTTGCTGCAGACATGGGTTCCCTAGCCTGCTGCCCTCTCCCCCGGGGCCTCCATGGCCCAGCAGGTGGAACCTGGCATGGCAGGACAGAGTGGGGCAGGGAAGCTTGGTGCCACTGCTGCAAGCCCCATGTTGCCATGGCAAAGCGCCCCCTGCAGCAGGGAGGGTGGTGACATGGAGTTGTGCCCCTCACTGCTGCTGGCCAGGTAGGGGGCACCTCGCCATGGTGGTGCAGAGCTCCCAGTGGCGGTAACAAGCTTTCTTGCCCAGTACTGCTTTGCCCTGCCATGCTGGTTCCTGCCTGCTGAGCTGCGCAGGCCCTGGGGGAGGGCAGCAGGGCAGGGAGTCCTGAACCTAAAGCAGGCAGCCTGCATCCACCCCCCACCAACATGTTCTGCTCCAGCTGTGCCGTCCATATGGGAGGGGGAGCCGGGCTCTGTGCTCTGCTCTTCTGTAGCAGCTGCTACCTCCCATGGGTGGCAACCGGGGTTCAGGTGCTGCTGTGGGGGGTAGGGGCCTGCAGACCTGAGTCCCTAGCTCCAAAATCCTGTTAGCTGGGGGCCCCCTCTGGCAGGGCTGTGGGTGGGGAGTAAGGGACACAAGCAGGGCTGGGGGGCAGGGGAGCAGGAGTGAGAGGCAGTGGCATGGGCAGGGCACTGGCATATTGGGGCTTCTCAGTGCCACAAAGCAGTGGTGGAGGGGGACAGCTGCAGCAGGACCTGCATCCTGATGAGTGAAGGGGGCAGAGGGAGCTCTGATTTTCCATGGTAAAAAAACTCAAAATCTATGCCAAAATTGATAAGTATTTAGAATGTGTTTTATTATAGCAGTTGAGACACTGGTAGGCTTCCAAACTGCTTTAAAATGGTACATATATCAATAAAACATTGTGTTCAGTTGATACCTATATATAGTAGTGTTTCATTTTAATCGTGGAAAAATGGATTTTGGGAGATTTAATCACAAAATTTGTGATTTTTTTTTTTAAACAGAGAAAACCAGTATCCCTGGTGAGGATAATACTATTTACCTACTTAACGTGTTATAAAGCTTTAAGTAAACTAAGAGCTGTGTGTGGAAATGTAAATGATTATTACTAGTTTGCTAGTTAAATGGTATTTCATCATGTGATATTTTGTTGGCTCCCTTCCATTACATCTTATTTTTACAATCGGATCTCAACAGTTATGACTAGGAGAGAAAAGACAGATGGTGAGACATTTAAGTGCCTATGAGAACAACAGACATTGAGCCCCAAGTCTCTGTTAGATCAATGAAAATAGAGAATTTATTTTCACAGCAAAAGCAAATTGAATAAAAGAAGTGAAAATGGGTGAACTCAAATTGTAAAATAACTGAAAATGTTCATCTGTGCAGTGTCTTAAGTGTTATCCCTTAGCACCGCTAAGAGTTTGCGTTTGAAATAGAGAACAAATTATGTCTTTCTACAAATTATTTTAAGTTAGAAATTTTATATTGGAAGTAATGTCTACATTCTAACATGTTTTAACTCAATAACTGTTCACAGTTGTTAACAGTTCACAAAACTATTAAGCTCTGATTTGTCTGGCAAATCCAATTAGTTCTGAGCTGGCACTTCATTAAAAAATGCTGACAGCATGAGAACATTTAAGATTAACTTTAAAGGGCAAATAGGATTATTGGGTGAAAGAAAAATACTGCGCCCAAGTTCTGCCTGGTCCATTTTGCCATAAATGAATTTGATGGACAAGCTGAAAATATGCCCCAAGTAATCAATCTCCTTCACGTATCTACTACTAATATTGCCTCTTTGTAATCAAAGAATTGCTATCAAATTATATAATCACTAGCTAATTGCCCCTCAAGAATGACAGATTTCAGGGAGTGTTTACATGGTGCCCTCTCATCCCCCACTCACCCTTCGGGGCCAGCCATGTAAAGACTCCTGCTGCTGCTGCCGCCTCCTTCAGCCTCCAGCACGAGGGCTCCCTCTCCCATCCGCCTCCACCTTGCAGCAAGGCTTCCCCTGCCTCCCCTCCCCGCTTTCCTCTCTCCCTCCCCACCACCTCTCCTACCCTGCTGGCTGTTGGGCCCTGGTGGCAGGGGGACGCTGCCACCGTGACCCCCCTCCTACCCCTCCCCACTTCCCTCCCTTCCTCCCTCCCCGTCGCCTGACCCCAACAACAACTGCCACTGTGACCCCACCTTTGCCTCCCCCTGCCCCATTCCCCTCCCTTTCTCCCTGCACACTGCCTCCCCCTCCCTGCTGCCTGTTCTGGAGGGCGGCGGGGACGGCCAGCGGGGGGACACCACCACTGTGACCCCGTTCCTCCCTTTCCCCTTAGGCAGGGAGATGTGGGGAAAGCCCCACTGTTTGGGCAGCTGGGGCATGTTCCCAAAGAACCTGTGCCCGCCTCTGTTCGATCAGGCGCTCTCGTGCGGCCTTAGCTCGGACAACTAATCGCGCCTGTCCTGGGCTTGCGGGTGGACCCCAAAGACTACCCCAGCTGACGTCAGGGGATCCCCTTGACTTGCCTGCCACGACTTTGAATGTTACCTCAGTGGAGGGGTTCCCCTTCGAGGCAGCCTCCAGGGTTGTCGCGCCTCCCAGCGGGCAGTCACGGGGCTCCGACCTCCCCTACAGCCCGGCCACTCGCCACCTTGGGTCGCCTGTCTTCGGGCCCCCTAAGCGTTCGCTGCTCTGCTTGACCTCTTCCCACGGCCTGCCAGCTACGTGCCGGTATCTTCGTGCCTTGATGTGTGGACTCCAAAGTCCTCGGACCGTGTCCCACCGATCCGAAATCCTGACACCCTAACCTATCCACCCTGTGACTTAACTTGCAATTCCTCACCACCGTGACAGCTGAAGTACTAAGGCTACAGGGCCAGGAGGCCACGAATGATGCCCCTGGCCTATGGGCCTCGTGGATTCCCCTGTGCCAAACTACTCCACCCTAGTGGTTTGCCCTATTCGGGCATTGAGTCTCAGCCTTTATCCTAGGGCTCTAGCGGGCCCCGTCCGTCACTCGTTTCGTCCCTCCTTGGGTCTTCAGCAACCCTTTGGCAACACCCGATGGGGCCCCACTGACCACGCCCCTGTTACCTCCTCCCCGAGGCTTTCCTGCAGGCTCACTCCTTGGTCTCGGCGCCGGCTTGCCCCGACGCTGCTCTCTCTGCGTCTGTATCCAGTTCCTCTGCGGGTGCTGCTGCCGGCTCTGCTGCAGGTGCAGCTGCTGGAACCTCTGCCGGTGTCGCTCCCAGCTTTGCTGCCGCCTTTGTGGACAATGTCCCTGCCGCCTCCGTCGGTTCCGCTGTCAGCCTCGTCGCCGGCCTCTCTGCTGATGTCGCTGCCGGCTTTCCTACCGGCTTCTCTGCTGGCGTTGCTGCCGACTTCCCTGCTGGCTTTCTTGTTGGCGTCGCTGCCGA
>NW_005842172.1:1141716-1148994 GCF_000455745.1 Alligator sinensis
CCGGCGGGGGCGGCTGAGCCCCCCGGGGGGAGGCCTCTCTCCTCAAGCCTCCGTTCATCTGCCGCCCCGCCGCATCCTCGGGGCAGCTTCTTATTTCCGCGGGGCAGCTTCTTATTTCCGCCGGGCAGCGTCTCCCGCCCATGCTGCCCGGCCGCAGCTGAATATAAGTGCGGCTGATCAGCTGTGATGGCGGTTTCGCCGCGCGCATCTCCTCCTGTTCTTCAGGCTCTGCAGAAGGTAAGTTAGGCTCTCCTTTGGCCTGGGGTCCTCCTGTGACCCCAGCTCCCCTGGGACAGACCCATTATATGTCTGCTGGGTCTTTGGGAACCTAGGGCTGAGGAGTGACACCGGCCGCAGCTGAATATAAGTGCGGCTGATCAGCTGTGATGGCGGTTTCGCCGCGCGCATCTCCTCCTGTTCTTCAGGCTCTGCAGAAGGTAAGTTAGGCTCTCCTTTGGCCTGGGGTCCTCCTGTGACCCCAGCTCCCCTGGGACAGACCCATTATATGTCTGCTGGGTCTTTGGGAACCTAGGGCTGAGGAGTGACATGCCCCTGTTCAAATTAAAGCATGGTACAAACCAGCCACAAAGATGTTCCACATTAGATATAGCTGGTTTGCCATTTTTATGGCATGGTGAGTTGGTGGAATGTGTGGCATGTTACAATTTATCCCATGATTAACGCACTAATCATACAATAAGTGTCTGCCAAGGGTTTAACAGTAGTATGGAGAGGTCTCCGTCAGGAGCAGGGCCTCATTGTGGTGTCCTTTGAAAAGTTTGTAAAATGTATCAGTCTCTGTTTAAAGGAACAAAACATGACAGGTTGATTTAGAACATACTGGAACCAAGGAGGCAAGGAAGGGAGGACAGGAATACAAGGTGGTGAACATTATCCATCTATCCAATTTGGAGACTTTTAAAAAAAAAATTAACAGTGAATAAAAGATTAGGACCAATTTTGTAGCTGCCAGCCATTTTACTATTATGTTGCTAACCCCGGACTATTTACTATTATGTTGCTAATTGTAGCTCTAATTGACCTTTTCTGCAGCCCAGCCCTTATGCTTCCTGTCTGCCATTTTATACAGACCTCCTTCTCAGAACTGAAGGAGTACAGATGCGCCTTCACTTCCCTATAGCTGCTCTGCCTCACTGGAGATCCTGCAAGGTTTCTGTAGCATGGAGGCCATCATACAGGACTGTTCCAAAGGATACATTTCATCCCACATGCCAGAGCTTGTTAAAAATGAATGTTATTTACTAGTTACAAATGGTAAATATTCCCTTTAAAACACTGAGGCTGGGGACAGAAATTACATATAAACTGGTATAAGTAATCAGAAACTGGTTCAAATCTAACACAGTAGAAGTTCATTGCATATAAACCGCTTTCAAAATGGCCCCAACTGGCTTAAGATAAACCTGGATGGATGTAGTATCAGACCTAACTGATTTAAGTTAAATCAGTTTCTTGAACTTCTGTTCCAGATCCCCTCTAGATTCAAGTTAAGTCACAGTCTCCCAGCATCCCAGGATGCTTTGCTCCTCTCTGCAACCCCATCCCCCCTCGGAGGGTGGCCAGGCACGCCTTGGCTCAAGCTGGCCCAGGCCACTGCAGGCATATAGCTGTATTTCCAGAATCAAAAGTGAATGTCTGTTTGCTTACTTATTGGTTCAATCTACACCACTTAGACTAACTTGCAAAGATTGAATTGATTCAGTCTGGGGCTTTTTGGCTGTCTATACTTAGCCTTAAAGGAGCAAATCTAAGTGGCTGATAAAATACACTCTTGTTACCTAAGAGTTCACCTGGTACTACAAATAACTGTGCGTGTGTGTATATATAAAAGGTGCATACATCTATATCTGCTATATCTATATCAATGCACCTTATAAACTACCTAAACCAGAGTAACACAGCTAAAATACTCTCTTTGTCTCTCTGTCTCTCTCCCTGTCTCTCTCTCTCTCTCTCTCTCCTTCCCTCCCTCTTCCTGTGCATCTGTATTTGTATCCAAAACTTATGTCTAGTGCAGAGGTGATTAAACCTCACAGGTATCTAATAACAGTAAAATCTTAAATGAAACTTATGAAAAATAACTAGGACAAGATCCTCAGTCCTTCTCTAACATTTTTGGCCCAGAATGGTATAAGAAGCTCTAAAAGCTACAGGATCCTTCCAGTGGAGGATCCTTCCAGTGTTACCATTGCGGAGATAGCCTGAAGTCTTTCCTCCAATGACCCCCTAGCAAGACTCTACATAAGTGCCAAACCAGGAGTAGGCTGAATTGGGAAGGGGTGCCAGGAACTCAGAATGGTGTGCTGTAGGCCATGGGTCAGTCCCTGTAAGACACTGCACATACCTGTATCCCTGTTCCTTTATGTTACAAATTCCTTAAGATACAGCAAGCTGGCCAATAAAGCTGTGGGAAACAGCACCATTTCATTTTGACTTCCGTTTTGCCATTTTGAAGGGACAGTGTTTCATTTTGCTGTTTTGAAGCACTGTTCCGTTTTGTTTCATCGAAACTGTTTCAGTGTTGTTTTTATGCATTTCAGCGTTTCATTCATAGGCTATAATGGGGAATCACGAAAATGCCTATACCTTTGTAATTTCGTGCCTGATTTGGGTGAAATTTGCAGAGATGGTAACCCCTTCTGAGGGCATGAAGCCTTCCAAGTTTCAATGAGATAGTTGCCAGGGGGGTTTGTAAACCTGCACCTCAATCTGTTCAAAGCAAAACTAGTATTATTTGCTGGCAGCAGCAGCAGCATGCTGTCATCCTGTATGCAGATCTGGGGGCCCACTCCCTCTGGGAGGAGTCTAACACAGCCCCGCAGCCCTCCCGGATCTGTGTGCAGGATGACAGCAGGCTGCCGCTGCTAGCTGGAGCGAGCTCAAGCACTGGATTCTTCCCGGTGCTCAGCGTGGGCTGTGCTGGGAAGAGTTGGGTGCTGGTGCTGGCGCTGGCCCCAGTTAGCAGTGGCAGCATGCTGTCATCTGCCTGCTCCGCAGCCAATGTGTGGAGCTTTAAAAAAAAAAAAATTCTGTACTCACTGGCTCTGGCAGCAGCGATTGGGGTCTCTGGGCGCAGGGAGCAGTGGATCACCCTCCCCGCCTGGCACCCGTACGGCAGCTGCACCATCATAACCGTGTTCCTGAAAAATGTTAAAGTGTAATTGATGTCAGTCTCACTTCGATTTAAGTATCAGTTAGTCTTGGATAGTTATCACCTTCCCTGTAAGGTTTTCCTTTTCCTTTTTTTTTTTTCTATTAAGGTTACTCTTCAGCTGCCTGGCTCAAGACTGCCAGGACTCTTCTTGATGTGATATTCCACACCCCCACACTCTCACCTGCCACAGCTTGCTGATAAGGGAGAAAAGAAGAAATGTCTGAAAGTGTAGCTTCTTGCACAATTGGTCCTTATGTCCGCCTTTTATAGAGAGGGCTCCACCAACCCCTATACCCTCTCCTGTTCCACCAGGTGTTAACTTACAGTCCATATAATCTGCCAGAGTCTATCAGAGTCCTTCCTATGCCTCTGACTCAAGTAAGTCACCACCAACTTAGTCCTGATTGGCCTCCACCAGGGCTTTAGAAAATGAACTGACTTGTTTAAACAGCCTCCCAGCTTATATACAGATAGTTACTCTTCACTATCGCTCTGTGTTTAGGAGGATTCTTTCCCTCTTCCCAGGTAGAGAAAACAAAGTTAACTTATTTCTGTCCTTCTATTCAGGTCTTTACAGTACCTCCTTCTTAGTCCTGCCTTGCTGAGGCTTCAGGTTACCTGAAAACTGCTTTGTCTTGGTTTCTTCCCTGTCAGCTCTCTCACTAGAGCCGACTCCCGGAAGAGGCTTTCTTGCAGCCTCCTGGATGCTGTCATCTGTTCCCTCTCTCACTGTGTTGGATTCAGGAACTTCCAGTTCTGGTTGTTCCCCCTTTGTCTGCTCTGAGTCTCTCTTTATAGCGGAGCTCTTTCCGTTCCTTACTCTTCCCCTCTGGAAACACTGGGAGAATAAGGATCCCTGTGTGGCTCTGTGTAGCTTTGGCGATGGGACGGCTGCTTGCAAGCACCCTTCCAACCCCGGTGTCTTACTCTGTCACCGGTGTCTCTTCTTTTCCCTTGCAGGGTGCAGTGCGGCTTGGCAGGGCGCCGTGTGCTGTCCTAGAGCTGGGGCAGATTCACCCGTCAGCTGGAGCTCCAGGTTTGATTCCCCAGCTCTCTGATCATTCCCCTGGCCCTTCCTGGGGGGTGCGGCGGCCAGATCTGTGTAAGGGGTTTCAACAGGCTGCTGCTGCCGGCTGGGGAAATTACCCACATCTTCTGCCATCCCCAGCTGGAAGCGGCAGTCTCCTATCATCTCACATCATCCGGGTACCTGTGCCCCCTGGGAAGAGCTGGGAGAAGTGATCAGAGAGCTGGGGGAAAGTTCAGGGAGCTGGGGAATTGAACCGGGAACTGAACCTGGACATTCCCCCAGTTCCCGGCTTGATTCCTCAGATCCCAGTTCGATTCCCCCAGCTTTCCTGGGGGGTGCAGGCCCCCAGACCTGTGCGCTGAGTTTCAGGAGGCTGCTGCTGCAGGCTAGAGCCAGCAGCAGCACCGCAGTCTTCCTGGTGCTAGACCTGGGCTGCGCCAAGCAGCTGCTGCTGGGCCCAGCTTGTAGCAGCAGCTTGCTGAAACCCCATGTGCAGATTGGGGGCCTGCACCCCCTGGGAATTGCTGGGGAAATGATCAGAGAGCTGGGGAAATGGACTGGGAGTAGATGCCAATATCAGAGCTGTCCTTTCCCCCTCTTTCTCCTCCCTCTCCTTAGTTTCTGTTTATCTGCAAGCAAGCCTGGCTTCAAAACTCGAAACATTTCGAGTGCCCTTGTTTCGTTAACAAGCTGTTTTGAAGCCTTTTGTTTCATTTCGATTTCGCTGTTTCGAGCCCCAAATGCATCAAAACAGCTTGGAAACAAAACAGCCGTCAAAATTTTGCACAGCCCTAATCAACAGCACCTGCTGTGTATATGTATGCAGAAAGTATAAAAGGGTGTTAGAGCTTTTCTGAGGCTTTCATTTTGCTTGTTGAAATCGTTGGGGAGAAAAGAAAAGACTTGTATGCCTAATTGAATAGGGTATGCCAATTTAAAACAAATGCAGACATATTGCATGCTTACTGTGTCTTTGTCATTAGTAACATGTTTTACCTCTTTCTAGCATGAACAGTATTTTCCTACTATGTCCTTCCAAACCCAAGCATGATATTCACTACTAAGAAAGAAATACATCCTTAAAATGAATTTGTTTTAGTAACAGCTGCAATTTCAAAACAAAGGGGTTGTCCTGAATTTAATTCACTTTTCAAAGTTTCAGTTGAAGCAAATGTATTTTTCCATAGAAATAATGTTTGAGCATTTTTGATTGGGTAAAAATGGTTCATGAACTTGCTTTATTAGGATAGTAGGAAACATCTGTTAGCCTCCAGACTTATTGAAACTGAGCTTTATTTCCTTTAAAAACACTGTTCTGTTTATGAACAATGAGCTGTTTAATGGGAGTAGGATTTTACAGTACATGCCTTACAAATTTAAGTAATGAAAATTTATTTTTGTGCATAGAGAATTGAGAGACCATTTTTGAACTGCCATTTTTTTTACCATATGTAAGTGTGGTCCAATAATTTGCCAGTACACTTTTTCATTGCATTTTTTTCATGCATCTGTCTAATTCTGTATAATTCTAAATTCCAGTTGTGGTACAGGAGTTCCAGAGGGTTATGTAAGGGATTTAATAAAATTGTCATCGTCGAGAGAAACCCATATATAATCAGAGAATCATAGAAATTAACAATGGAACCAACAAATTATGTTATCCTGCCAGTGAAGAATTTCTTCCCTGTATCATGTCTTTGCTCTGTTCAGTTTATGTGATTCAAATAGGGGGACTTTCACCATTTCCCTTGAAAATATACATTCTATCGATGTCAGGAAATTGTTCCTGATGTGCACACTACACAGGAAAAATATGGGCATATTATTTAATAAAAACAAAAATAGAAACTTTAATCTTTTTTCTGTAAGTCTAAGCAAAAACTGTTTAGCAAATTGCAGCATGTTTGTCTTTATTTTACCATTATTAATAAAAGGAACATCCCTAAGCAAATTGCATTACTGCTCATTTAATTTCAATTTATGGTAGGACTCTCCAAGAGCTATAAAGTGTTTGGAATAAAGTAATCGTAAACTCTCATTGAAATTAAATGTGATATTTCCAGAATTAAGGAGAGAAAAGATTAGGTTATCATCTAGGAGGATATCCTAGGAAACATCAGGAAACATTTTTAACAGTCTGGGAAAGTGGTCATTGAAGTTGGCTACCTAAGCAAGCAGTAGAGGCACATTCTTTCGAGGTTTTCTTGTGCAAATTAGATGAGAATTGGAGGGGAGGCAGCAAGAATCTATGTGGTCCTTTATAGGCCTAGATAGTGTCTAAACTTTCAAAATGTTATTGTACCCGCCTCTGTTCCACCTGGAGTTCGCGCGCCGCCTTCGCCCGGACCCGATGTTTTGCACACCCGGGCTTCGTTCGTACTGTCCAGGTTTTGCCCCGCCTGGTGTAAAGGGAGACCCCAGAACTCGCCTGCCACGACTTTGATGACTCTTTCAGTGGGGGGTCTTCCCTCGGGGCATCCCCCGGTGCTGGCGTGCTTCCTCGCGGGAACTCTCGGGGCTCCGTCCTCCCCTACACCCCGGCCATACGCCCCCTCAGGTCTTCCTATTCTGGCCCCCAATCCGTCCTTGCCTCGCGCTCTCTTGGTTCAGACCCGCTGGTGACTACCAGTGGTCTTCGGACCGGTCGTGCCTCTCCCCGTAAGGATGCCAGCTTACGCTCCCCTTTCTTGGGCTGCAGATGTCTGTTCTGCTCTCCCAATAGTTCTCGCCCCAGTTACCCGTGCCGTCGGCTCTATAGCGTGGAGTATCGTTGGCCCCACTCTCGGCGCCGTCGTCGCCCCTCCGGCCGTCTCGGGTGGCAGGTTCCCCGCTGGCAGCTGCCCCCTTCACGAGGCTGACCTCTCCCCTCCTTGTCCCGCTCCCGGGTGCTGCACTGCGTTGCTCCCAGCTGGTTCTGCCGTGTGACTCGCAGCCTGCTCCGCCTCTGCTCGGCGTCGTCCCGCACTCCGTAGGTGCTCCGCTGCGTTGCTCGCAGCCTACCCTGCTGCGCTGCTCGCAGCCTATTCCGCCTCTGCTTGGCGTCGCCCCGCACTCCGCAGGTGCTCCGCTGCGT